>NW_009610050.1:0-53384 GCF_000690535.1 Cariama cristata
TGGCCGCTGCCTGCCTGCGCCCGGGAGTTGGCGCTTCCCTACTGCGCTCCCGTGGTGGCTTTAAAACTCCTCGCAGGGGAAAGAGAGAGTTACTGACGTGCTGGCAGGGCTCGGGAGTTTCCTGATGACTTTTCTCAGCATGTTCAGTACTTCGTAAGCATCACAAAGTTTCGTGGCCTTAAAATACACCTCTTTTGGGTTTGTTTCTTTCTTTCTTTCTTTGTTTTTTGGCTAACCCCCTGGCCCTGCAGACCTTAACTGAAAGCAATAATGCTTCTGACTAACTCAAGCAATAAAGTTATATAGAAGGAGGACATAATTTTCTACTAATCTCTGCCTGTTTTTGGAAAGCAAGAGTGCAAAGCTCTTTCACCACATCTTCTAACCTCTAGGCTCTGTAATTGCAGGCAAAACAGGCTCTGAGCCTCTGTTGCCCCAGTTCTGAAATAGCAGCAATGCTGTTGACCCACCTCTGTAAAACACTCAAGATCTACTCAAAGGCCACTTGCCAAATTAGAAAGCCAGGCTGAGAGCTGGATTCCCACAGACAACAGTGAATCACTGCTTCTCTCTTCATCTCCAAAATACTTAGCTTTAAGAAAAAGAGGAGAGCTCAAGGAGAAGCCACCGAGAATCACAAAGAAAGCCTGGGTGTGTGCACATGCTGGGCTTCGTTGTGACCTCATTTAGGGCAGAGTAAACCAGGAGGAGGAATTCATTGCAGTGAAGGAAGCTGGAATGAACTAAGAACCTGAGCAGCATCTTGCAGGCCAAGTTGAGCTATGACCATGAAATTACATAGCTCTTTAAAGTCCTTGTTGGACGGTCTAGAGAGCGGCAATAGAAATGAGACCACAACTAAGACCTTGTACACTTACACGTCCTTGCAAGGACACACCAGTGTCTGCAGTAACCAGCCGGAAAGATCACCTCAGCTCCTGAGCCCTGTGCCTGTCTGATGTGTGCAGGGAGGGACTGTAACCCCTGCCATGGGGAGTGAGGCAGATAGTGCTAGGGGAGAGTTGACAGCTGATGGCTGGGAATGGCTCTGCAGATGCAGGTTGTTCTCTGTTGGAAGTGGCACAACAATTTTGGACCCCTTGGTGAGTGTGCGCAGAGCTGGGATCTGCCTTATGTGCAAAGGTGGGCTGAGAGACCCCAGGGACAAAAGGGCTGGCTGAGGCCAGGCGGGGAGGAGGGACTGGCATGTGTGAATATATTTTGATATCTCCTTATAGGCATTACCCTTGTAATGGGGGGACCTCCCTTTATTTTTGTTTATGAAAAGGCTTCCAACAACCTCAGAGGGGAGTAAAGACTTATGGGTTTTATCAGCATTAGGAGAGACCCGAGTGGTTCTCTGGGTGTCCACTGCAGCAAAAGGGATGTCTGGCGCTGCTGTCCTTGAACCTCTCAAGGGAACAGAGTGAGGTTCAGAGACTGAAGGCATAGCCAGCCTCTGCGGTAGGAACTCCCTTCCAGTAGCCTTCCAGGAGCTGGAAGGTGCACTCAGGCAGTTTGTGAATTTTTCACTATTTACAACTCCCAGTACCGAAACACTAGAAAATCTAGCCCAAGGCTCTCAGAGGAGCTAAGGGAAATAATCATCCCTTCACCCCAACTTCCTTGAGCAGGAGAAACAAAACCAGAAGTGACCAAACTTCACCCATAGTTGGATATTCTCTTAAAAGAAAATATAGTAAAACATCCCAGTTGAAACTCAGACACTGACCTGTTGAGTCCTGCTGACTGCTGTCTGTATTTCATAGCTGGAGGGCAGGGCCGGAGCCATCTGCGATCACATCAGATATGCAAGGCTCGTCTTCCGACAGTCCGAGGTGAACGTGCCGTTCAGATCCGTGTGACTAGAAGGGGAAGCACACTATGAAGATTTCATAGGATTTCTATGTGGACTAAGCTGCAAATATGATCGGCTGCAATGCTAAAACTCCCTTTGTAGAAGGACAAACACATTTTCTATGGGGAAGAGGTACATTATGGTAAGAGTTGTTGGGTGGGAATGGTACCAGCTGCTGGGAGGTCAGGCCTTTGCTGTTACCTATTTCTGTACATCTGAGAAACCTCGCCAGTCCCACATGCTGATGTCTTGCACCATCCCCCTTCCCCTGCAGCCCCACCATACAGAAAAGCAAGAGCAACCCCAGCCCGTAAGGCAGGCAACAGTGGCTGGTGCTTACCTGAGAAGAAAGGTCACCCCAGAAGTGTAGAAGGGCAAAGGATTAAACTCAAGCTCTTAGACTCCCGATTTATTATCCCAAGCCTATTTCTAAGGGAATGATCAGATTCAGTCTGCATTGGAGAAGCCCCTCTCCCCCTCCACAGGCACCACTGGTGACTGGAAAATGGCTGAGGCATGAAGCACACATGAAAATACGACTGCTCAGCAGCACATGTGAAATAAGTGTGGCAATTTTCCATGGGCGAGCCCTGAGCCTGGCTCTCTTAATCTGCCGCTTTGCCATGTTAATTGGAAGAATTGAGAAATGCATATTTGCTAGAGAATGGCAGTAGCTCCTTCCCTGCCAGGCTGTGAACTCCCCGTGGAAGGGCCACCTGGCTCCCTGTCTGCACAGTGCCTCGCACCGAGGGGTTCAGATCATGGCTGGAGCTATTTGTGACTGTAAAGGCAATATTGATAGCCAAGAATAATGGTCAAAAGGTACTAATAACATCGCGTGGAGGAAAGTGATTTGTTACTGCCGAGGCCTGGAACTGCATCTGACTTGTAGGTGAAGAGGGAGTGCTTTTTGCCTGCGGAAAGATGCTGTGCCTTTGATGCAGTGCATGCTTGATTCCCTCCTTGCTCATTAGTAGTGCTCCTTACTGTCTTCTCAGCAGGTTTCTCCCAAATGCTTTGCTGTTTCCCAGGACCTTGGTGCCACTGAGTGAGATTAACCCCAAGCTTTGGTCTGATGACCATATTGAATGGAAATTAAACAGCAGCTAGTTTCAGCTAGAAACTGAGGAATCTGTTGAACTCCTCCCCAAGTCCTGGTTTTCCAGCTACTGTGAAAGAGCCTTTCTGGGGGATACTTTGGTTTTGCTCCTAGTTGCTGAATTCTGGAGCCTGGATGGCACAGCAATGGTTTACCCTGGCCTGGTGCTGGTGAGAGCTCCATCTGCTGGTGGCCAGGCACCAGTGCACCCTGCCAGGGCCCCCGAATTTTACCAAGCTAGCAAGGGCTTGGGCGGGTATGTAGGGAATTACACTCTGATGCAGTACAGGCTTTCTTCAGAGACCGGCAGCTGGGGAGCTACTCACAGAGATGACCGTGGGTAATCTCTCTGTTTTCTAAGAACTGCGTTAGACAGCACCCTGCCTCCAGGATTTCTACTGGCCCCAGTGTATCCTGATACTCAATGCTTTGTTTTAAATTTTATGGCATCAATGTAACGTGCCAGCTGAGAGGGACCTTGAAAAGCCCCAGCTCATCCCCTACTTAGGCAGATGTGTGTACAGCTTGTTCTGAAAGTTTCCCTGAGATGGACACCTTATGAGCTTGCCAAGCAATCCCTTCCAGTTCTGCAAACCCTCAGAAAATTTTCCTATCACCTTGTCAGAACCATCCTTGCCATAACTGGGACCCATGACATTTTGCCCTGAAAGACAAGCAGGATGCCTGGTTCTGTCACATTTTTGTATTAACCAGGAAAGGTGAATTCTGCTAATACCACAAAGCTGAAATACTTGCTTTCTCAAGCAGTGCGTTGATTTTCCACCAACCTCTGCAGTCCTTTTCACCTGCAGAATCTGAGTTTTCAAATATTATTTCATCAAAACATTAGTGTTTATGCCCACTTTACACTGATACACAACAGCCATAGTTGAAAGCAGCAGAGAATCATGCTGGGGTGGACTTTTCACTGTTAAATACTGGAGTAAATATTTGCAGGTTCAGTATATAAGAGAAACAGGTTGGATAAAAGGTAGAATTTACATTAAACACCTCTGGAGAGATAACTGGAAAACTAAAAGTATGTATAATAAAACAAGATGCTTGATGGATCTTTTAAATCTATGTCCAGATTTTGCCACTTGTTCATACAAAGTAGCACTGATGCCTTGAAAAATCTCCTTGGTCTCAGGGGGACAGGGCAGGGAATAAGCAGCCGATCCCAAAGACACTCCACACCCTGGGGAACCTCACTGATTTGGTGGGTATGACAGCATACATTGCCTAAAGTTAAGCAGGTTCATATGCCTTGTCAGAAAAAAAATGTACTAAGGGTTAGGATAGTGCAAATAGCATCTGTTCTCGAGTAGTTAATATTGTAACCTGGCTAATTCCATAGCTTGCTGACCTTCCTGTTCCCAAACAAAATGCTAATCACGTCCCAGAGACCCTTTTGCAATTATCTCCTGATCTCCTGGGGAATCTCCCCAGAGACCAAGAAACTAAAAACTAGGCTCTCGCTTCTCATCATGAAATGCTGGCCTGTGTCAAAATAGATTTCAAGACATTGTTCCTTTAACTTTCTTGCTGCCACAATTAAAAAAAAAAATAGAAAAAAAAAAGCTGCAGCTGTTTTCTTTTGAAAGCACCAGTGGTGATGGGAGCAAACCAAATTACAGGCTTTGAGGAGTACTCCCTGCCTGCAATGCTTGTGTCTACTGGAAATGCCGTTGGTATGATGGAAACTCCCATCGACCATTTTATTCAGTGGTGGCAACTAGGGACTGTGTTTTCCTTTTGTACCAGGCATTTATATTTCACTAGTTTATATACTGTTGCCAGCTGGGAGCTTGTTCTCTGCTGATGTCTGATTTAGAGGCTCGCATGAGGAAGGGATGTGATTTACAGATACACACTGGAAAGCCAGTTGCCCTTGATCTTACCACGGCGTTGGGAACTGCGATTACTTCCGACAGCAAGAACAGCAAACCTGTCAAGCCTCCCACTAGGACTGCGAGACTCACTCCTGCGGTCAGTGTTTGCCTCATGCTCTGCTATTTCTTGCACATTCACAGCAGAAAGCTGCAGCCTTTCTCATTGCTGCCCGAAGCACTGGCTGCAACTGGTCAGCTCTATCTGCCATCCCCGTAACAGCTACATGCAGGGCTGTACAAAGAGAAGTGGAAGCTGTAATGTTGCTGCATGGCTAGGGTGTGAGCCAGCTAATGACCTTTCTGCTCAAGAGAACCCTGTAAAGCCCTGGAGCAAGCTACCGCTATGGTCCTGCCCATCATATGTCAGTGCACAGCAGACAACTCAATACTTAGCTTCTGCATTGCATGGAAACGCAATTCAGAGGGAGGAGATGGAGAGAAGTTATTTTTTTACTGTGTTACACAGATCTCATGCAAGCAAGGCTTTGCACAAAGCAGGGACTTGTATACTGAGTGCTCTTTTTTACAGTCTGATTATGGAGTCTGAGCATTTCAAGCACAAATAGGTCTTGCAAGAAAAACGTGTTTGAAGTTTCCCTCTGGAGGTGGGAATTTCTTCCTCTCGTTCCTTAAGATGTTGCCTCCTCCGAGGAAGAACTGTATCTGCAACATGGTGAGGGCTCTGAAGGGAAGGGTAAAAACTCCTGAAACAGGACCTGTAGGGTTTTACCTGGCTCACAAACACCTAACTCAGGGCAGATACGTTGCCAGACTTTTCATAGGACCCATATTACGTTCTTTTGCACGTTTCTTAGGATTAGCGACCACTGAATATTCACTGTTTAGTAAAAACATCTTCTGACTCTTTCTTAACTTGTGCTGCAAATCCCAACAAATAACACCAAATTCTGTTGTGGGGGGAAAAAAAAATACTTATATACTCATATACCCAAATCCCTCAGGGCAGGGTGGGCTCTCAAGGGCCCAAGCCTGTAATTTTTTGAACAGATGGAAAAGCCTGACTGCATCCTACCCCTTGCTGCATCACCTCACAGTGCTGCACAGCAGTATTTGAGTCCCTGAAGGATTACGAGCACTGCCCTACTGCCTGAGTTTGGGACTGAAAACAAGTCATGGCCAGTCTTCCCCAAAGAAAGCAGGCCCTTTTAATGATGGCCAGGTCCATGCCAGGACTGGGACATCCCTCTCTGGGGATGTGGTGCTTCCCCTGGTAGAAACGACTGGGTTCAGACTGGTGAATAGAAATGCCACATGCATGCCAGCAGGTTTTGACTGGGCAGTCCAGTGGCACTAGTGCTGGAGAGCATCCACGCAAAGAACAGCCAGGCAGCCTGCCTCTGGGAGCTGCTCTTCGCTTCTAGGAAAGCAGAGCATGCACACAAATCTCTTTGTTTCGAGCATCATAGCATCACAAACAAGACACTGGTGGTACTGAAGCCAAGTAACAGGCAGTAGAGGAGCTGCCAGCTTTTGTTACACTGATGAACACCTAAAACCAGTAAAAGCCACATGAGCACACCACTGAGCTGCCTTTCACTGCACTCACCAGTGTAGCATCACGGTGTCTTCCAGCTGTGCACCAGGAGAAGTGACTAACAACCTGGCCAAAGTTTGTTTTGAAACCCCTCCATGAAACAAACACTCATTCTACACCCTCTTCACTCTGTGTGGTGGTGAGAAGAGCTGTTTTCATGCACGTTGATGCAGAGACACTTATTTTGCAGACATGCTCTCAGGAGCACAGTCTACATTTGGAGTGGAGGATTGTGGAGGCTTGTGACAGCCCTCTTCTCCTGTGGGGGGGGGGCGGTTCCTGCCATGGTCCCCAGGAAAGCCTTTTCCTGGACAGAAATCCCTTAAGTTTCCCTTGGGCAAAGGCTAAGGAAGGGAAGAGGTTTGTTTGGTGTGGTGGCTAACTCTCAATTATTTTGCAAAGCATCAAGACCCAATGAGTTGAGTTTTGTTACCTGCTCCCCTGAAGCTCTTCCAGAACAAGAGAAAGTAGCCTGCATTTTGGTTTCCTGCTGTCTACACCTGGGGGAACACAATGGGGAGTCTGCATTACTGGGTAACACCAAACCTCACAGTAATTTATCATGGTCTTGCTAGGGTCTTTGGGAGTCGAGTGCTTGCAGTCCTTGATCTGTTAAGCCTGTCTGCATTCAGGTCCTATTGGGCCTCCCCAGCAGTGGCAGGTGAGATGGACATGAGACCTGCACCACGTGCTGACCTTGCTACCACCGTTCCAGCATGTCAGAACAAGAAATTCTCTCCTTGGAGCCTGGGCACAGTTTACATTCACAAGATTCCCAAAACAGGGAAACAGGAGCTTAGCAATGCCAGCAGGAGAGATCTCTGTATTTCAGGGCAATTTGAGCACTGTGCTCTTTACGTAATTTGGCTGAAGCTGGTGATAACTAAGAGGGAGGGAGTGTTTGCCCACACAGGCACGGCACCTTTGCTGATGTATTTGCAAGCCCAGGATTGTTAGTTTGAAGCCTGTAATGAAAAGGCCAGACCTTTGGCTGCTGTAAGCATTTGCTGAGAGACTGAATTCATTTTTATCCCAGCCAAGGGACCACGTCCAGGAAGTCTATACATACATTTGATAGAAAGAAATTTGTTAACAGCATGCTTTATACTTTCACAAAAGGTATAAACCAGATTATTCTAAGCTGGGCTTTATTTGCTTGGAAGCGTGTGGCTCAAGAGCGCAGACAAGCCTGGTATCTTAGGAGCAGAGCAGGTAGCAAAGACTGCTCAGAAATTTCTGTGAAAAGTCCTGTTTCCTGGACTTTGATCTATTTATGTTGACTTGTTCATGACCATAACCCCAGGACGAAATGATCTGGTCTTGTGATCTTCTTCCAACCAGCCAGCAGCCAAGATATAGCATGAGAGAAAGACCCTAGTTTAAGTACCTTGTCTGGAAACTTCCCTTTCTTATCATAGCAGCAACAAGCACAAGGTTGTGACCTGAGGAGTTTCATTCTCCAACTCCCTAGGTCTGAGCAAAGGCAAATGTGTCCCTGAAAGTGGAGTGAGGGGGTGTACTGTGGCAAGAAGTGCTCGTGGCCAAATGAAGCATCTTCTCAGCCTGGAGGGGCATTGTGTGCTGGAGAGAGCTCTCTTCCCTGCAGCGGTCACTTTGCTGCTATTATGCACACATCCATCTGAAGTGGCTCCAAATACAAAGGGAAGGGGGAAAAAAATGTGCTGTAAACAAGAACATAAATTGCCATCAGTGGTCAGAGCAGTGCTATAAAAGTCTCCTCGATCACAGAATAAACATGCTAAGAAACTTCCTTTTCTCCTTAAAAACTCGTGCTATAGGCAGGGATGGAGGTCCCGTATGTTCTTGTCCCTCTTTCGTCAGGGAAGCTTGGTCAGGTCTGTCCCTTCTCCCCTCAGCACCCCATATCCTGACAGCATAACCAGACCATCCAGAAATACTGACATTGCTGAAACTCCCTACAATGAAGCAGCCTGGCCCTGGGGGAAGAGGAGAATGAAAGAAAACAACAGTATGGAGTGATGTTTTCAAAGAAACCCATGTAACTTAGGTACTGACCTCATTGACCACATTTTGACGATTCTTCAGGTTCCTAAATCCCTTTAGTACTGCTGAAACCTTCCCTCATGACTAAAACCAGAGTTTGCTGTTTACTGAAGGGTATATGATTAAAATAATTGTTATAATCTAAATACCATTTGTGAGGCTGTACCCTGCACGTACTGCTACAAAGTCAAACCCAAGTTTGTAACTGCAATTTTAAGCACGGAGAACTAATTGCATATGCCTAGACATGACAGGGCTGGTCAAATCCAATCTAAATAGCTTCTATTTCATGGAAACTCTGGCTGAAAAGGCATATAAATATTCTTTGTCCAGCAATCGTCCATGACACTCTGTGTTTTCTCTATTCTAGGAAGCCTGAGATACTATTTTTATTCAGACTAAAAATAATAAAGGCTTTTCTCCAATTCTCTGGGTGCCCTAATTGAATTATGTCTGCATTAGTAAACTCCATCACTGCTAAAATCAGACAGCCACCTACCCATAATGTCTAGGAGGCATATCTAGGAGGCATGGTGTCTGCCTCCTCCAGAAACTCTATCCAGAGGTGCCTTTTGCAAGAAATTTAGTCCTGGAAAGTTACCAAATCAGCTTAGTATGGAGTGGAGAAAGCACATTCCAAGTCTCTGAGCCACTGCAGACAAAGCCCAGCCGGCTGGCTCCTCTCTTTTATAAAGAAGTCTTTCGAACAAGGCCTTTGGTCCAGTGTTTGCACAGTCCATCGTAGACAGAAGGGGACAGGGCATTGGATTTGTGGCTGGAGCTCTTATTACTACCACAATTAATTGAGGAAAAACAGCCCAAGTAGCCCTGCAGACTGCAGCCCAGACAACCTAGATCAAAGGTTTGCAGGTAATGCCTTAGCCTCTTCTTGCAGATGTTAACCATGGAGTGATGATTCATGAGTTTCTGCATCCTGTGATGCCATAAACTTAAGCCTGTGGGTCCCAGTCTTAGTTTCTAAATGCTTTTACTTGCAGCCCAGTGAGAATATGCCTGTCACCGTACCACAGGTGACCCTGGAGGAGGTACTAGTATGACCTAGAAGGTGACGTCCCTTTTAAGCGCAGATAGTCTGGCTGGCTGAGTTACTGATGCTCTGCACTGCTCAGGGCAAGGCCAGACTTGCTGTCAGAGCACTTGGCTTATAATGTCAGCACTGCTGAAAATGTTAAAGAACGGTCTGACTGTTACCAAATCTATGTATTGATGGCAGCTAACTCCTGTATTTTTTAAGCAATAGCTGTAGTTTCCAGCGCTTTCCAGCTGGTTGCAGTGAGATGGGCTCTACCCTTTTCAGTGTAGCTAAAATAATCCACAGAAACACCCATAAGCCTGACCTTCTTTGAAGTTTGCTGTCAGTGAGGGAGGGAGAGAAAAAGCTAATTCTTTTCTACAGATGTTCTCAGCAATACTGTGATTTCAGCAAAGCCAGAGAGAATTCAAATGCCTCTCTCAGCTGAGGATGAAAGCACAGTCATATGCCTTCTCCAAACCTTCTTTCCAACTAACAGTGCAGCCAGTGTCATTGAAAAAAAAATTAGAAAAAAGTTAAGCAAATAGTAGGTTTGGGGTTTTTTTGGCTGTTATTTCTGCGGTTAAAGTTACAGCTAAAAGCAGCAGTAGCAGGTTACAGCAGAAATTGAATACGCTACTGTGCAGAGGTTCAATTCAGTGAACTAGGCAGTCTTCAAAATAAATTGATTTTCAAACTTCAGAAATGAATTTAAACAAAACATGATTATCTCTTTCAGTGGGGGCATGTTCAGAAAACACCGTCTGGACACAGTACAAGATAGCTCAGGCGTATGTTGCAATGTTTAAAACCTGAAGCAATGAGAACTGCACTGAAGCTTGCTCTGTTTTACTTCCATTTGGCATCCTGGAGCTAACAGAGTGGAGGAGCTTGAACAAAGTGCTTCAGTCAGCCTCTCTGTGGCTTATGTCCTGAAATGCCCCTGCCCAACGATTCAGTACTTCAGTCCTCCAGTCCTTCAGAGGGTTCTCCCAAACGTGAGATGGGGGAGTAAAGCCACCCCCAGCCTCCTGGTTTTATCAAAGCAAAACTAGGAATACCTAATAACTAACGAGGAAATAAAAGCCTGATGCTGAAATTGCAGGGGTGGTAGAGAATGACATGCTCTGAATGAAATATAAATTGGTATGGTACTACAATATGGTCGTCATCCAAAGTTGCATGGTGTGTGAAGGCTGAGGTTCCCCATCCAGAGATTTTCTTTGCACCATGAGGCTGCTGAGATTCAGTGGCTGCTGCTGTGCATCACCCCTGTGCTGAAGGAGGATCAAATCCCTCTGGGCTGAAAACACCAAGCTCATTTCGCTTTTTAATGATGCCCACAGACCACGTGGAAAAGCTTCAGCTGCCCAGCAAAGGAGCTGTAACTGAGCAGTAAGATAATCAATGAGAGGGAACCGTGATTGTATGTTATCTAGAAATATGGCTGGCCCAGAATATGAACTCTGGCTCCGTGCAAGGAAAAGATTAGGAATAGGGGAAAAAATGTAATAAAGCTGTGTTATAGTGACAGTTAATTCTCATCCATACTGCAGTGCAGTATATATGGCTTTACTGTCCTCTCCTGTTCTGCTCTCTTAGCTATATTTTCTCTGGTAGTTGGTTTGTAGCCAACCAAACTGTTCCTGTAGAGCCCAACAGAGATTCATGGTGCTAAACCAGCCAAGCATGCAGTCAAGGCTAAGGCTGGCTTTCCAGGACCTCCTGTCAAGATTTCCAAAGCTTGACAAAGCGGTCATGGCTCCATGGATCTCGTGAGCCACTGTTTGACTACACAGGAATTTATAGTTCTGTGGTTGCTACAGCTTTAGCTGAAGAGGGGATATACTTTACTAGTTAACATTTTCCAATGAAATCTTAGTTGGACTGTACAGAAGCCAAGAAAAGAAAACCATTCTCAACTGAAGTCTCTGAAATGTATTCTGCAATCAGTCGGGACAAGTGCACAGTAGAGAGAAACCTAATGCTAAATCCCATCTTTTGTGACCAAGACTAGGAATGGCAATGAATGACACAAAGCAAAATCTCCTTGTTTTGAACGCAGTGTCTCAAACACCTGTCCTGAGTTCAAAGAAGTCTGACCTGCAACTGCATGTTGACATTTGTGAATGTGACAGTGAAATTTAAAAAATTACTGTGAGAGGACTATAAAGGAAAAGGTATCAATCATTAGCAACATGAAACCACTTCATGTGCTTCCTTAATGTGTTAAATAATTGCTGAATAAAGTAAGAATATGTAACAGCTGAGTGAAATATTAGACTGTACAGAAACACATGGCAGTGCTAAAAGTATCAGCTTTTCCTGCACAGAGAAGTAGTGCTATTTCTATATGGACTTAGCCAACAAATCTTTCCATCCACTGCAGCTTTTGAAACAATTAATCTCATGGAAACCAAAGTGGGAAATCCTGCTGGGGAACCAAATGCTTTAAAAACAGTGCTTTGGTGAAAGATCCAATGGCAGTGAAAGCAAATGCACCTGACTTTCTGGGCTGTGTTCAGAGAAAGCCCCCTTTAGTTGCAGTGACAGATGTGAATACCTCTGTTCTCCTGTACCAAGCCTTTCTTGCCAACTTTAAATCATATTAAGTGCAGAATGGGGGAGGGGGGGGGAATCTTTCCTTAACTAGCTTCAGAGATATGTTTTTCTCTTTGTCCAAAAAGCCCTTCCACCTGCCTGTGCACAAGAATATTGGCTGCAAAATCAATCATCAATTTGAAGAAACCTGAAGAAACCTACTTAGCACAAGCATTTCCCAGGAGATCAGTGTCCAAACCCTCTCTAGATGCAGAAGGTGCCATTTCTGAGAGTACAGGATTTGGTACCAAATCAGTATCTGAATTATCCCAGTTCCCAGGACCCCTAGACACACCTGGGTAGAGGCAGGTGCCAGCAGAATGGTACTCTGAGACAAGAATGAACCTGGCAGCCAGGGAAGATATTGACAAAGTGGGAAAGACAATGTCATCTCCCAGTTTTGGTGGCTGACTGCAGAGGGGTTGTAACAACTGGGAAATGTCCAAAATGTGATTGTCCAGACTCATACAATCAAGTATGCTGACTTCAGAGAGGGCAAAAAGGTACATCTGACCACATGAGATGCTCTCCTATGACTATCCCCCAGTTCAGGGACCATGGACACATTTGCAAGGATTCAACCTTGCCACACAGAGGGGAAGGGCAGATGAGACCTTAAATGGATTTGGTGAAGAGAGTAGAGAGGGGACAGCAGCAAGCTACCTGGCTTGGATGGTGGTAGAGAGGATAGGAGCAGGGGAAGCAAGTTATCCAGAAGACAGACTGTAACAGGAGGCAACGAAATGGGCTGTGATTTTACCATTTGTTTCATACAGATTGTCAGGACAGCCCTGCCTGACACCAGAAAGCATGTCCAAGACATGACAAGCTTTGCGTCTAACACATGTGGGTTGTGGAATTTCTTTTACAAAAGGGAGAAGAACCTTCACCGTAACCCAATAAGTAGCAAGAACAACATTCAGTAATACATCTCCTTCATCTTGGTCAAAAACAGCTGAAACATTTTTGCTGAAATTTAAAGCAAATTAATCGGTATGAAGCAGACACTCTCTGGTTGGGAGGTTTCAACCCAAATAGTTGCAATCTGGCAAAACTATAAGCAGCTGAAATGAATTATTGTTGCTGGAAGTGCTTGTCTATTTTAACAATAGGTGGTGTACCTGCATCACTTACCATATGCACAAAATCTAGCATTGCGATGACAAAGACAGAAATGAAGGCTGATACTGTTAATCACTAACACCTAAAGCATTGTAAGGAAGTCAGGGAAAGCAGCTTTTTCCTTGGAGTCGAGAGGTGGTAATTTCACCCTCTCTTGCAGAGGAAACACTGGTTGCTAAATCTAAATTTTCACAGATCAAAAAAAAGCCCTCCAGGTGGTTTCTAATCCATGCAGTTAACTGAGCCTATGAATTTTGAGACCCCCTTAGATAGACAGCATCTCATTTTCCAAGCCTTTTTGAAAAGCCTAATAAAGGTGAAATGAGCAGCATTTTTATTACCCATTCCAACACAGAGGCTAGGAGTGGAAACATCAGGGGACACTGCTGGGACAGTAGACAGGTGCTGTGGCTTCTCTGCATTAGAAACTTGAGGATGAAGGCGTGGGTATAGTTTGTGTAAAGATGTAGACAGAGCTGTGTAGGGGACTGAGGTTAGAGAAGGAGATGATGGAAAGCAGTGGTGCACAGAAGGAGCACACAGTGGATGGACCAGCCTACAAGTTGGATTGATGGTTGTGTAAAAAGAGATTAGTATAATAACAGTATCCTGGCTTTTGAATTTAAATTCTTCAACCAGATTCCAGAGGAGTATTATAGCTGTTACCAAAGCAAGACAGGTGAATTAATTGTCAAAGTAACTTCAAACATGAAGAACTCTGAAGACTCACTGGGATGGATCTTTGCAGGGCGATACCCTTTGGGATCAGACTTGTATTCAAGCATGTCGAAAAGATGTGCAAAAGAGAGTCCCCCCAAGCACCTCATCAAAGTAACAGCAGTCCCCCAAAGCCACACTCACTGACAAGCTCTGTTCCCAGTTTACCGTATTGCACGAGTCCTATGTAAAACCAAAAGGGAAGCAGCTGTGAACGCAGAGCTCTGCTCACACATTCGGCAGAACTTCCCACAGGCAGGAGGAAAGCCCACTGCCCCCGGGGTGTCAGCAGTTTCCCACACACACTTCTGCTTTGGAAAGAGGGTACTCGATGCTTCATGGCAAGCTCCAAAAGAGTTTTAGTGATGCCACTATAAAAATACTTGATTCAGAAGAGGCCATGTTGCCAGACAAGTTAATGCCATGGGGAACATGATGCATATATGGCACTTCATGGCAAAAAGTAGACAGGCAAGCATACAATGAATCTTGAAAGCTTTGTAGGAGCCCCATAAACACTTCTGTGTGCCGATGAGGTGAGAACACGGAGCTCTGTGCCCTACCTGTAGCCACAGATTCCTTTCCATTTAACTCACCAATTACACATTCACTATCATTTTAAGCTCTCTGTTACACATTTGGCTCTTGTAACATGGACTTCTAATCCACACTATCCTCTTCCAAACATGCAAGCTGTAACTCCACAACAACTAAACCTGGACAAAGTAGAAAGTAATCAGAGCTATTACTAGAAAGACATCAGATAGGCTTTTCTCCTGGAGGCATGTTCCCACTAATCCTTGTATCGAGGTGAAGTGACTTGCCTGCGATGGAAGAACGAGTCAGCAGCACAGCAAAACAGAGGCTCGTGGTAACTTGATTCTTAGCGTTTTACTCCAAAAAGTGAATCTGTTCTCCCTCCTAATCCCCACCTAGAGAACCTTTCCTGTGGGACACCCAGGTTTATTATCAAAGCCAGGTTTATTATCGCCCTCTCCCACCTCCGCGGAAGGCTGGCAGTGCAGCAGAGCCATGTGCTCAGTGCTGAAGGTCAGTTTCTGAGGATGAACAGATAATCACTTTTCTGAGGGTGTTGGTAGGTGATCCCTGCCTGTCCTGCACCCTGTTAGGGTAGCAACGATCAGATGTTGCAGGAAGACAAATGGTTTCAAACACACATTCCTAAAAGCACCCCATGTTGTGACAGAGGATCCCTCCAAAATGAAACCCACAGGGAAACCCCCATGCTGCAAGCTTGCACACTGCCATCAAAAGCAGCCTGCTCTTGGCTTGTACTGAACACCCACCCGATGTGAGCATCATGAACCTGGAGGGGTTTTCTGGCTGTTTGTTGACCTGCGAAAGAGCCTGGAGAGAGCGAGAAGTCCTCCTGCATCACAGTGCATGGATGGGAAGGGATGTGGGACTGCCTGGAGCAGTCACCGTCTGTGGGATGTTCTTGGAAGACAGCAGGTTTTGCTCTAAACGAAAAGAAGAGAAAGAGAATTGCAGAGAAGTCAGGCATCTAGCTGAACCTGCACAAGTACATGGGCACGTGAGGGTAACACTGATCTCCATGTCTCTGAGGGGAATGGAAAACAATCAGCCTTCAACTAAATTCTCTTTATTCGTGGATGTATTTTATTTATTGAGGGTCTCTCACAGTTCAGGAATATGCAGAAGAGTTAATTTCATTTACTATGAAGTGCCACACTATGATATGAAGTGTTTCATACACAGGCAGGATTAAAAGGTTTCACTGAATTGAAAAGCTGAGTTACATTTGATTACATTCAAAGGGGCCAGAAAACAGAGGAATGGGAAGAAAATAATTTTCCATAGGTTGAAAGGAGATGGTAGGTAATGAACTCTCATGGTTAACTTACAGCCTCTTATGCTTTCTGGGTGTTAATGTTAAATCAGCTAGACTCCTGCCAGATACCTTTAACTACTAATCCAATTTTTTTTGTTCCGTTCAAGTTCTTTTACTTACACATCTCAGAGTGTAGGTTCACTTCAAGTTCCCTTCCAGAGTAAAGAGTAAACCTGTCACTTCACTTCAACTTGCCCCAGGAAATATTATAAGTAAGTGCATCAAAACATGAGGATGGGTACGTAGCCTGGGTTTTTATAATTTTAGCAGATTCTCCCTTGCACATGTACAATTCAATCCAAACAAGCTCTCACAGTGGTTTTGTTCTCTGTTGTAGCACACAGGCCAGCCTGCTTGGATATGCATTTGGACATCAGAAATTAAATGTTGCAGAGAAATTGGCTGAATTTCAGGAAAATGAGGCATTCTTCATGGAGAGCACACCTTCACCACAACAGCAGGAGCATTTTGCAGAGATGCACTGAACCTTCTCCCCACGCTGGGAACACTATAATCCCAAAAGCCACACTGTTTCAAGGATGCCTACCGCAGCAGGAGGTCACGTCCAGTGCAGATCAAGCTCAGGTTGTTATACCAGGGTATCTACATACAAACCTGCTCAGGACACTGCTGAATGACAGGGAATAACACCATTTATAGTACAAAGACAATCTCTATCTGCACAGAGGTTATGCTGTTCTTTAAAGAGCAGCCAAGAGCAGAGTGTGCTCTCCGGTCCCTCCAGCCGCCCATGAACAGCGGGAACCTCTCCCACGAAGCGCCTGTGTGCATCCGGAGGGACCGAGCCCCCAGCAGCTGTACTGATGCCACACTAAGCTGCCAAGTCTGCTCAGATCCACAAAGGCACCACGTGCTCCCGAAAACATCCCCTGCGTGTGCCTGTGATTTTGTCTAACTTCACCCTTGAACCTTGTGGGCATTGTAGGCTCCCCCTCTCACCCCTCCAAAATGCAGTGCAGACAAACCTCCTCTTCATTTCATTTAAGGGAAGGAATATATATAAAAACCCTAATACAGAAGCGCACACTTCCCTCTTTGTGCATGGGGAGCATCAACTGGAAAGAAGCCAAGCAATTACCGAGTCCTAGAAGAAAAAACAGCAAACTAATTATCCTGAAGAATTACAAACCAAGGTTGAAAGAGATTTAAATAAAATAAAAAAATCCAAAGAGGAGAAACACAGCCACGGCAAAACATCCAGCCCTTGGGAGAAAGAGCGTTTATCCTCCAGCAGTGCCGCTTTGCCCGGAGCCTTTCCCAGCCGCTCCCTCGTCAGTGCCGTGGCTATAACGAATTGCCCCAAATGTCCTGCATAACACATGCTGGCCCATCAGTTGCAGCAAGCTCAGAGGAACTGCATCCGAGGATGTATGGTTGAAATCAGTCAGAAGTAAATTGTCAGCACAGGGATGTTTCTCTGGAGGTCATTCATCTGCTGATTACAAAGTCTGCCGACTGCCAGCCACGTCGAGTGGACTGGCCTGGCTCTTGCAGAGCACTTTCCATTGGCTTTTTGACCCAACTGAACATTTACGCAACCTAAATATTTCTGGTATTTATTTCACAATGCTCTTCTGAATCTTAAGAAGTGTGCATTGTCCTTGTTTTGGTCATCTCCTCCCTGCAGCCTTTGCAGAGAAAGGGATGGCTCTCTGGCAGAGACCAACTTGGTGCGCAGACCCTCCATTTCAGCTTAAGCAATCCTTACGAGCAGGCCATAGTTTTCTCAAGTATATCCATTACTCAAACTGACCTTACACTTTCTGCTGGCATTTTGCTTTTTGGCTGTTTCCCCCCCCTCTCTGGACTTGTTACAAGGAGTTCACTGACAGAGCAGGCTATCGCATAGCCTTCGGGCTGTGATTGACCATGTAAGATCACAAGACCTTTTTGTTACAACCCTTATAAGCGGGGGAAAGGCATGGCTTTGAAGTAAAGAAGGTCGTTTGTTGTTTTTTTTTTTTCTTTTTTTTTTCTTGAGAACATCAAATCTTCTGGATCAGACAGACCTTGCCCAGGGCATTGTTCCTAGAAAAAGGATTGTTTTAGCTTTAACCTCAAACTGCACCCTGAGCAGTAAGGGGCCGTGGGTGCAGATGGATATAAATTCCTCCAGCTAAGTTTTGAGCTGGCCAGATGCAAGCCGGCTCCAGGCCAGAAGCCGTTGGGCTGCGTGAGCGTGGCGCTGAGCCCGGCGCTGCGGGTTGGAGCCCTCCGCACCAAAACGCAGGGGTGGGAGTCAACTCCCTCCTCTCCATCCGAGGCTCTCCCAGTGTGGAAGGGTGCCAACATCTGGACAGGGCATGTCTGCTTGGCACAACCTGCATGCTAACGCAGCTCAGCCCCTGTCTGGCCCGATCTGACACCGGCAAGAGGGTCACGCCTGCCTGTGGACTCAGCATTATGCATTTTTATACTTTTTTTTTTTTCTTCTAATTTAAATGCAGATCTCCTGTAGTTTTACTCGCAAACACTTGGCTACCAAGTGAGTTGTCATTTCTAGTGAATTACTTGCAACACCATCCATTCAGAGGAAACACCAAAAAATAAATCAGCAAAATTTGCAGGGTCATTTGCAGCATCTGCTATGTGATCCCAGCTGCGGAGGAGGCGGCTTACTCCTTTGTCACTGTGCCTTGATGCCAGGGGTCTAACAAGGCAGCTGAGAAACTCCAAATACAGTGTGAAGCAAAGTTTCATTAAAACAAAATATACCAAGCGCATTGCACGTATTGATTTGTAATTCTCACCAGTGGTTGTTTTCATAAAGTAATTGCAGATGCTTACTCTTGTTACTTGCAAAGAGAGCAGTCAAATCTTAGTCTGTCTTGCTTAACAGCCTCTGCATCAAAGACCTCATGAGAGGTTTGGACACTTTAAAAGGATCAGCAATTATCTGTGGTGCTGGCTTTGCATTTACTTTCCTTGCATATTCATGCCAGCAATATTTTAGCATGCATATAACAGGAGGAAGCAAAGACTGACAGTGGGGGATACAGCTGAAGTGAAGCAGATGTCTTTTAAATTCAGAACACATACACCACAGAAACACTGAGTGATCGAACACAAACTAGAAGAGAAACCAGGAAAACCAGATTTTATACTTAAAACTGAGCACTGCAGAAAGAACAAAGAGCCTAAGTGGTGCAAAACAAACTTACTTTAAAAAACTCTTCACTCTGAACACCCTAGTGCATTGACAAGTAGCATAGGTAAGGAATTTCAATAAATTTAGTTTTATGTCAACCATGTCCTTTTAATTATTACTTTTTGGTCCAGTACATATGACACCTCCAGGCCAAAACACAAGTGATGTTGAAAGTACAACTGTTCCTCCCCTTTGGGAATGAAAGTTTTCTGATTGTTATGATAAACGTATTTGGATCTATTTTTTAGAGATTAATCCCATTAGCAATTATACTATTAACAGTGAGTCAGAGAACATTTTGCTGATGTTTTAAAACATGTAACTTAAGGTCAGAACCTACTAAACTTCACCAAACAAGCAGACCTGATGTGAAACAGCCTTATTCGCTCTGGTGGGATTGCTCTAATGAGCAAGGGTTTGCAGCATGTGATCTTAGATTTTGAACTATATAGAGACGCTTTGTTTTAATTGCAAGGCACTGGGCACATCCAGGCAAGAGCAAAACATAAGGATAAAAGAGCAACTCTAGAGAAACAGCAGATAATTATAAAATGAAAAAGAACCAAGGGTGGAGGGTTTCTCTTTTCCCGGTCAATCTGGGAAACATATTCAACTGAAGCAGCAACCAGTGGTCATTAGAAAAGTGCTGTGACACGCAAGCAGTAAAAAAAAGCTCAAATCCAGGCTTTTACAGTAATCACAGACCTGAAGACAGACATTCAGCTTCTCTTGGAACAGCTGTCTTCTAAAAGCAGACCTGAAACGTAACCCACACGCCAGAGGCTATCTTTGGTACAGAAGCCCTTCTGGATAAACCAACGCGATGAGTCTCTTGGCAGTGGAGCAGAGTTACTTATAACTCTGATTTGGCTTTCACACAACGCAGATGAGGCCACGGAAAGAGGCAGGAAGGCAGGCAGGCTGGTGAGACTCAGCTGCTTCATTTTGCTGCAACTCACTTAGTAGTTTATGAAATTTTGATCCATACGAATTAGACAACTGCCTCCTCTCCCACACTTTAATTTAACTCAAGTTTCAGAGGAAGCTAAAAAAATGGATATAAAACTCAGATTTAAACACAGCTTCTGTTTTGTGCATGTGCCCATTGGCTCAAATCGCACAAAGTGGTCAGCTTTACCTAGTTTTGATAGCATAACAAAATATCAGCTTGCACTTTTCTCAAAAAGCTTGTGATTTCCCGAGCTGCTTGCATGGCTGTGGCCTGGCTGCTGGCTGTGTGGCACAACCTCACAGGTTTTACACAGTTTTGCTTTTTGGCTGGTTACGTTTCTATTAAAGCTGTTTCCCTGCCAAAACCACAAAGGATGAGGCAAAGAGGAAAAAACTTCAAGGCTGTCAGTGAAACTGTTCTTGAATAAGGTGACATAAGCCTCGCATACAGAAGATTAAGCTTAATCTCTGAAAAGGGACAGCAGAAAGGCTGGTAGACTTCAAAATGAGCTACAACAGCTGTGTTTTGGTTGGCCAACAACTGCTCTCTGCTTTGGCTGCGGCTGGCTCGGCTCATGTGAACAAGGCAGATTATTAAAATACAGCATTCAGCAATCCCATATCCTTGGAGCACTTGACAGAGCAGCCTTCTCCTTTGTATTTCACTGCTGTGACTGAATGTGGTAACAAAGCAAAGCGGAGTGATAATGTGATGTGCCCGTGACAACAGAGTCAGTGATAATTGTACAGTACTGTCCTCAGTTCAAAGCAAAAGATACTATTTACTGGCTTAAAGGATGTCTTTTTGTTTCAAAAATACCTTTTGGGTAGGGAAATGCATGCCCTTCTCTCCGTCAGCTTTAACTGCTGGGTTTAATTGGCCTTATTTGAGAGCATAATAGATAAATCAGCAAGACATGGCAGAAGTCAGAATAAATCAAGCTAAAAAGCTTTTTTCATAACTCACTATTCACCACAGAAGGAGAGAAACTGCCCATTTTCCACAGTAATAAGCTATGCTACCAACCTGAAGAGTAGCTTAAAATAATTAACAGTACCAAAAAAGAACGGGTGTGTATATGAGCGGATCTGCGGAGCCACTCCACCCAGTACAATGGGAAAAAATTAACTGGGTGGACCTGCATTCCCGTGGCAGCTCAGAACGACTGCACTTTATATTTCTGTGCCTGGAGATATACATTTCTTGCACATGATCACAAGCTATGAGGCAAAGTAAGAGCTTGAAAAGCAAAACAAGACAAAACAAAGCGCTTAAGGAAAAAAAATGGAAATAATTTGTACAAGATAAAGAGCAACTCACTGCGTGTTTTTAGGAGTGCTGGTTTTCATCTTTGCAGTAATTATATCATTTTTAGGCGATATTTCCTGCATGATATTTAGAGTTATTGTGGGAGGATGTCATAACATCCATGTTTATTAGATAACTTTTGGGACCTTGCTGTGGGAGACTATAAGAACAAAGAATGAGAGAGATAAATTGTCTAAGAAAGATCAAGTGCTCTATTTGAACACAAAGGGAACAACACAGCGGAGACAGGGGAAATAACCATGCAGTGCCCTTTTTCCTGCACATGTAGGATGTCTGGTATTCAGATCAACTTGGTATGTAGGACATCTCTCATACTGACAAGAGTTAGGAAAAAAGGGATGCAAGCCCCACCAGTTCCTGCTGGGAAGGAAGGAGCTCAAAGGAGAGATGCAGGTGCAGAAAGGCTGGGAGACAAAAATGTGGGCTGGGCTCTGATGTAGGTTCAGACAACGTGTTGTACCTTATTAGAGCTTTGTTAGTCTGGATCTGGTCACTATCACCTCTTTGTTGATAAGTTTGTTTCTTGAGGAAAGTCTGAGAATGAAACTCAGCACCATTCACTCCACCTTCATGATTGAGATATTGAATTAATACTTTAAAAGAAAAAGAAAATTGAAGTGTAGTTTTTGTTTGGAAAAATAAAAAACCCATTGTATCGGTTGTACAGAGAGAAATATTCCAAGTATTCAATTTCTATTTTTGGAGTCAAATCTCAACTTGATTTCCTCTCTCTCAATAGGATGTCCCTTCGGTATTTGATATCTTTTCCATATTTTGAAATGCCAATTTTGTTGTTGTTGTTAGTGAAAAAGATGTTAAAGAATCTTCACAGAGCGCACTCATGAATAGATGCTAAATTCATTCATTTCATAAAATCCATAGTCTTGGCTGTGCAATGTTACTTGAGGCAACGCTACTGCAAGTTTGTTGTGGGGTCCATTCCAGGTCTCCTCTCAACCTGCATCTCTGCGCAGAGCTGAAGGCATCACTGCTGTCAGCTTTGCCAACAGATCTCAAGCAACATCACTGATCACTTGGCAGAAGCAGGATCTCCTTGGCGAACCTCGAGGAGGAGGAGGAGAAGGGGAAATTAAATCTAAACACCTAACAGTGCATAAAGAATGGAGGTATCAATTTGACAGTCGGCTCATCTGATCCCAAGTGCTTGGGTGTTTTCCTCTCTTGCTCCACTGTGCTCTGCATTTCTTGTCAACGTTGTATGCACAAGTCTGCTACTGTTTGATTCAAGTAGAGCGAACTTGGTGAGAAGAGTACAGACTTCATGCAGTCCTGTCCCCTGGAAGTTGAATCTGTAGGTCAGATAGTGGGAGCAGGGAGCATGATACATCAGAGTACTTGGGATACTTGGGAGGATAAAAGCTGCACACAACTATGCCTTTAATGTGCAATTGCTCTTCATAGCCATGCCTGGTTTATGGAGCTGGGAAGCTTTTTCCTTATTTAAAAAGTAAGCTTTATGGATCAGCAACAAAATGGTAAGCTCTTCACTATAAAGTTTTTATTTACAGCAATGATGGAGCAGAGAAAGAGAAACTTGGGGTTTAGCTCTTCAGAGTTTGGAGTGACTGCAGTTAGAAATATCACTTTTTGACTTGTAGAAAGAGCACATTTGATCTGGGAATTGCTCAGACAAGAAAAATCAATATGGCCTGGTATAATTTGTTATTTACACAAAGTCATTCTACTCTTGACTGCTAAAGGCTTTATACCTTTTAGTGATAGACATTTTTCAAATAGATTGCACTGAAGACTCTAAACCCCACGCAGCTTCTCTCCCGCTTGGCTGCTGGTTAAAGTTTTAGGTTCAAGTAGGACATAAAGTGGCCAAGCGGATGAAGCAGAACTCTGCAAGCAAGAGGTCGAACATGGGCACTGGTGACATTAACTCCTAGTTGGAAAAAGGTTTAAGCTCCACATGAGAGGTCTGTGAATAGCCATCAAACTCTTCTGTCAAGGTAGGTTTTCCCATGGCAGCATTATGTCCTGTCCCAAAAAGCCACACTGGGCAGAGCAAAAGGGAATAGCATCAAGCTCTGCTTTGAGGCAGTATTTTAGAGCTGAAGGAAACTGGCATAACCATCTAGCTTTTTTCTCCTGGAGAGAAGAAATTCCTCCTTGCCTTTTGAATGCTGTTCTTGTTCTGCACTGCTGCTAAGCTAGGGGGGTGGTTGTTTGATTTTGCTGCCTTTTTTTTTTTTTTTTTTTAAAATGTCATCTGAGGAAATCCATATCTAGAGTAAAACTAGCAAATTCATTTTACAAGATGAATGCAAATGAAAGCAGTCATCTAAGCTGTCTCTGTCTTAATGTAGAATTTGATTATTTCATTTTCTTCCATCTCCATCTGCTGTCTGCTTATAGCTACTCAGGTTTACTGTTTTCAATGTCCCTGATTAACACTTTCTGCTGGAGTAATGCCTTCTGTCTTATCGCCACATTGTCTTCAACATCTGATCTGCAGAACAAGGGTGGCATCCCAGTAGTGCAGCCGTATGGTTTCTAGCTCTTTCAGTGCAGTACAGGATTGTGGCTGTCTGAAACTGGAAGTGTCATTTGGTCTGAGATGTTTTCATTTTGAGATGGAGAATTGCACATGCGGATCTGAAGTCTCTTGGAACAACACTTCCATAATAACAATGAGACTGGTGGTGACAGTTTCCATTATGGTAAAGCAGATGAGTTCTTATAACTCCTTTTGTCAAAATTAAACTCTTCTGCTTGGCCCAAAAAGATAATGCCTCGTTTGAAATGTAGGTCTGATATTTTGCTATTCAATTAAATTTCTCTGCCTCCTTAGATAGACTGCAATTGTTAATCAATTTCCTAAATGTGACACTATGAGGGAGTGAGGAATTTGTTAACTGCTCTTCTCCCTGAGGCTGTATTTAGGCAAAAAATTAACGTATAAGACTGTCTTATGGTGCAGCTCCCTCGTATTTGTGTGCCAGCTCTCCTGTAAATACAGTCCCTTCATTAAAATAAGCCTATTAACCTCCACCAGTTCACTGTCATTTCCATGATCTTGGGAGGTCAGAGTCCTCCTTGACAACAACACTCTTGTTTGTTTTCAGCTGGTTTCTCACATGATCCTACAAGTGACCTCAAACAGGAGAACATGGGAACACATACATGCCCATCACTCAAAAAAGCACACAAGCTTTCAGTTTAGGTCAATCAGCCTTGACAGCATCCTTTTAAGAAGAGAACTTGGCTGGTGGATGGGTAGGAGTCTCTGGATTCTGACCATAAGGGTCTTTCTGATTCACTTCCTTCACTACCTGCTCCAGGGAATATTTCCCTAGGGACATTTCCTACAGTCAGGAGGTGATTCTATATGTAGCAGCCTACATAGCACCATCTGACCTTACTGTGCACAGTATTTAAGCAGTGTTGAGCAACTAACTGTGTCAGGGATACCAAAGCTTGAAGTAGTGCAGAGTTACAGGGGAGATGTCTCAAAGTGGAGATACAGCAGGGACGAGAGATTAGTTACAAAATCAAGATGGAAAGGAGTGATTTGGAAACTTTATCCCTTCACATAACTACTGATTCAGTGAAGCGTTTTCTTCTGCACTGCAGTCATAGCCAGCAGCATATACAGAATAAGGATTGAAATATTTTGAAGTGCTGTCACAGTATGAATGATTTTCTTTAGAGCATAAAATCAGACTGCAAAGTTATTTTCTGTCTGCAGCGACACAAGAAGAATATGAATGTGATCATATCTGGCCTTGGGCATACAGGAGAGCAGAACTGGCCTTAACCAGATTCTCTTTTTTATTCACAGCCCTTCTAAGAAATATAAAATCCAAAAGAAATTCTGAATCTGGCTACATGTCTCATAAGAGGAACAGGATTTCTGCATAGCTGAAACAGCATGACTTTGATTATTTGAAAACGCATGATTTAATCATTTCATTATGCATACCTTTTCTCAGCAGGCGCCACAGTCTAAAACAGACAGAGACAAGCATTAGATAAAACAACATGCTTTCTAGCTAAAGAGATTGGAATCAAAGAGTTTAATCTTGCAAGGCACTGTTATCTGCGGTGCCTTTAGACTTGGGTGCAAACAGCAGGAGTGCAGCAGTCTGCCAAATTGAGCCTTAGGAGAGTCCTCTGCTCAGAAGTGTCATCTGCGAGATGACTTTGATTTCTCCCTTCCATAGTGCACATCCGCCCATGTCCCACCTTCCTCCCCCTGTTCTTCCTCACACCCATCGTGTGTCCTGACAGCCACTGTCCAATTCAGGCTGCTCTGATCACCCCCACCTCTCGGCCACGTATCCATCCAACATCTGTCCAGGCTGTGAAATCATTACGGAAGAGACTTGTATCTCAGATCTATGAAGGACCTAAGCAGCTTTTTGCACCAGATAGTCAATAAATACCCTCAGCAGTGTCCATGTCATGAGTCAGAGCGAGCTATTCAGTAACAGCGCACAACACAGTACTTCAGTTAGCAGCAGGCAGTCCATTATGTGTGGTTAGCATGCAGATACTCTTACTTTTCCTGCACAGAATACCTGGTACACCCCTCTCTACCATGCCAGATCCTTTTCCTCTAATAGAAAGTGGAAACAACCAGGGTCAATGCTCTGCCCTATCGCACAAGCAAATTCTGCACTGTACTTCTCCCTCTGTACAGCAAAGAGCAGTTAGACTTTGCTGTCTTTGCAGCAAGATGTGTGCTGCACAGCAACCCAACACAGACATGCTTGTAATGCTGTATTATTTAGTAGAGGGTGAACAGTGTCTGGAAGAGCCTGCTTTGATTGCAGAATAGAGCCTGCGTTCACATCCCAGGTCTCCAATTCTCCACTTGTTTTGGCAGACAGCTGAACCAAATGTCCTCTATTTCTGATGAAAATAAAGGAATGTGCACCAAAGATCCCCTGGGGAGAGGCCCCCAAACATGGAATAGGCTGGTTTTACAGTGCTGGAAATGAAGGGCATTGCAGTTAGCTGTTGGGGTGGACTGACAGCCACACACCAGTCGTGCCCATCGTCCAAGCTGGATGGGAGCCGAGTCCTCTGCATTAGTGAGGCAATGAATGCCAAAAGCTCAGGGCTCATCTCTTAGCCTGGGCTCAGCACTAAGCTCAGGAGGCTATTAGGCTCTGGATTGGAGCTAATCCTGGCCCAGGTGGCACAAGTGCCAGCAGAGGCTGTGCCAGTGACCAGTTCATGCCTCTATCAGTGCAAATGGGGTTTCCACGACAGGACCAGCACAAGGTTGGTTGGCAAAAAGCTGCTAGACAATTTCACCCTCCCACCACGGGAGGAGGTGGGTGAGGAATGGCTGCCAAGGCCAGCTTTGTCCATTCACCCTAAATCCCAGCTTCCGATCCAGGTTGGCACGCATCACTCGTAAGCTATTCTCCGCTCCCCAGGGAACTGGCTTTTTAAAGAGTTTGGCACAAGCCCTGTAAGATCAGGAAGGCTGGCCAGACCTGCCCGAAATCTTCTCTGCAGAAGACACCTGGGGTATCCCCACCTAGCAGTCCATGCTAATGCACTTCAATAACCTGCAGAAACTCCCCATAAGAAAGAGCAGGGACTGCAAACTCAGCTTCTTCACCACGACTCTCTGCAGGTAAGAGAACTGGAGCAATGGGAATGATGCAGCCCTCTCTCCACTAGAAAGGAGGCTGAGAACACCGAGCAGTTTCCTACAGACCTAAACTGGATTCACCCAGTGACCTGAGGAGGCAAAGCTCAGTCCCAGGTCCTAAAATGCGGTTTCATGGCCAATTAAATACTGTTCAAAGGGCAGCAGAGCAGCAGAGAGCTCTTTGATCTCAGAGATGCCAGCCAGATGTGTAATATCTACTCAGGTGTTTGCGCAGGTATCAGTAACAGTCCCTGCACATCAGATAGACAGGTTTCTTCCCGAGTTTGCGAACAGAAGCAGCGGTTGCTCACAAATCACAGAGAACAGAAATAATCCCTACCTTTTTGAACATCAAAAACTGTAAAGCTTCACAGCTGCAGTTCTGAAATTGAATTGAATGACTTGGCTTCCCAAAACCAGAGATCAGAGTTCTAGGTCTTTCATGCCACAGCTGAAAGCATCAATAGCACTCAAAGAAGAGCACAGAGCTGCCTTTCAAATAGTGATTGTGACTTTAGAAGCATTATTGTGTCTTACCCTTCAAACACAGTAGCCTCAATTCAAAATGGATGTGGGAGTAAAGAAAACTGATTTTCAACATGAGCATTTTATTATTTAAAGGACTGATTTTTCTTTCTGAATTTATATCTAAAACTAGCCAAGGAATCTGGATTTCAGTTAGGCTTTGAATTTAAAAGAAAAGCATTTGAGTTCATCTTTAAGTAGGAGGGCAGCAGTGTGAGTGTTTTCTCTGCAAGTGATGCAACAACAATTCAAAAGCAGTATCTGTGCAAGCACAGACTTGATCACACAGGGATCCAGGGAAAAAGGCTTTTGGGATGAAGCATTCAATTCCCAGAGATTGCTTTCCCCACTGGTGCAAAAGAATCCCAAGTCTGTTGACTTCTCCTGATGCTGTAGGGACCTCATTGCTCAAACCAGAGTATCTCTCTGCCTAGATACAAATCTTTTGGCTTCGTATATTGTTCCAGTACCTGAAATACTTGAGTAGCTCAATATAAATCATGCATTTATCCTCCTAATGCCCCTTTGAGTTCTGGCACTGTTACTACCTACCTTTTACAGCATGGAAAACCAAGGTATAGGGAATCTAAATAACTTGTCAACAGCAGCTCTTTTTACTCATTGGTCATTGCATTATTCATTCAGGTTATTATAGAGAAATGAAATGTTATTAACAGTTGAATAACTGATTCCAGCATTAAAATCAGAGGTATTTTTCTTGCAAACACAAAGAAAAGGATCAGTCAACTTTTTACTCACCACAATAGCTTCTTTGACAGCTTAAGCAGCAGAGCTCAGCAACACTCAAGAGAGGCATGTCCAGTCATCTCTCATCTGGGAAACAACCTGTGGGGACTCTGACAGCAAAGACAAGTTTATACATACGTGTGTACAAATATATATATATATATATAACATACATATATTTTTATGATATATAGGTAGAAAGATGTAAAAATGTAAAATCCATAACTGCTGTAAAATTAGCTCTCTCTAAAACATAACATTCTGCTCCTTAGAACCCTGGAAACCTATTCCCAATGACAAATATGTTCTCTTCCTGTGTGTTTATCACATACCTCAGCTGCAAAACCCAGAACCACTTCATGTCATGGCAAAGAAAAGAAAAGAAATGGGAAAACAAACCAAAACCAAGACAATGAAAATTTTTAAATCCACCTCTGCTAATGTTACCAGTACTTTCTCAATGAACACTGGTGTGTCTGTGTCCTATTTAGTGCTCACCTAAAAAGCAGTGCTGATAATGCAAAAATTCAGGGCCCACTTAAAATGCTGAGTGGGGAATCTGTGGAATAGCATGAGCTGGTTATGCTGGCACCAAACCAGAAACATCCCAAACCCCTGAGCTGTGAACTTCTTGAACCAAAGCCTCGTATCAATTTTGCTGATGTCTGGTCTTTGTATTCATAGCACCCCAGGTAAGAAACTGCATCCGAGCTTCCCTGCACCTTAGCTATGTTTGAAAAGCATGATCCAAATTTTGCATCTTGAGACCACAGAGACAATGAATGACTGAAAAATAAACAAACCAACCAACCCAAACCTGCTGCCTATTTTACATTCTCAAACTTCTTTGAATCTGTACAAATGTTACGCACCAGCCAGATAACAGACACACCAGGAAATTAGCTTGTCTCTTCCAAGAATGCACATTAAAATGAAGAAAGAGATGAATATCAGGGGACCTGATGCCCTTCAGGGACTACTGCTGGAAGCTTTGCCTCTAGGTGATAAAGGGGGAGATGGTTAATCCAGGGCAGACGGACATAGATAACATTTCTGTACTTGTACAATTCTGTACAACATTAGTCCAGACAGGAATCTATTAACAGTGTCTGATGGAAGCAATTGTATTATTTATTAAACTGACAAGATCAATTGGCTGCTTTATACCCATATGAAGAGAACTATTGTACTTTCATGTCCTTTTAAACACAGAGAATAAAGCACTCCCCGGGGTGCTTTCATGGGTTGCCTTCGATTAAGAGTTCTGAGAACATTTGATATTGTCAGAGATCAGCCTGCCAGATCCCCAACTGGATTTTCAGCCCTCACAAAGAAAGGAAGATGGTAGCAATTATAATTAAAAGTGAGCTGAGAAGGAAGGACCTTACCTGACTTAGAGAACTGCTTTTACTTACTCTTCCCAAAGACTAGGCTCTCAAACCTGAAGGAGACTGACCTGCTTCTATAGCACCGGCAGCAATATCAGGACTAGCGTCATGGCACTGATAACTGAAAATGGGATGTTAATTCTCTTCTTCACCTGAAAAGTGTGTAGGGGAGAAGAATATGACAGTTTCTAGGGCATGAGTAATTTTTAATAGGGCCTAATTCTGACAGGCAAAAGTGTTGTGTAAATTATCATCAGGTTTGAAGATGAGTTGTGCAATATATCTATATATTAATCCCATGCAATGCTACAGGCTTGGGGAAGAGTGGCTGGAAAGCTGCCTGGCAGAAAAGGATCTGGGGATGTTGGTCAACAGCTGGCTGAATATGAGCCAGCAGTGTGCCCAGGTGGCCAAGAAGGCCAATGGCATCCTGGCTACTACCAGAAACAGTGTGGCCAGCAGGACCAGGGCAGTGATTGTCCCCCTGTACTCGGCACTGGTGAGGCCGCACCTTGAGTAGTGAGGTCGGTATCTTCTCCCAAGTAACAAGGGATAGGACAAGAGGAAATGGCCTCAAGTTGCACTACAGAGGATTAGATTGGATATTGGGAAAAATTTCTTCACTGAAAGGGTTGTCAAGCATTGGAACAGGCTGCCCAGGGAAGTGGTGGAGTCACCACCCCTGGAGGTATTTAAAAGACATGTAGATGTGGTGCTTAGGGACAATGGTTTAGTGGTGGATTTGGCAGTGCTAAGTTAATGGTTGGACTTGATCTTAACTTGGATCTTTAAGGTCTTTTCCAACCTAGATGATTCTATGATTCTATGTTCTCAGGCAGAAGGGAAGGCTTTTCATGATGCCTCTGATTGATAAAGCCCTTGGCTGTTGTAGCAATCTCATTATTAACGTTCATCCCAGTAACTGAGAACAGCTCAGATGCAGCATGTAACATGCTGGACACAAATATTTAGGAGCTGGTGCCATTGTGTAGTTAGTGAAAGACTCTACAGTTACTTTCTCTGGGGAAGAGCCCAAGTCCATTGTCATTTAGGACATGCTACTAACCATGTGTGTTAGCACAAACCTTTTCCTGCAGAGTATTTTGGGGTGTACCTCCAGAGGATGCAATTTTATAAACTACAAATAAGCAATTTCAGTTCATTTGGAGTGTACAAATGTGCTAATCTAGTGGCATACTTGATAAATTAATACCAATGTTGTCTCAGAGCAGATATTTCTGGGCAGTTATGGAATTTTCCAAACATCTGAATGCCCCTTTTACTACGTGCTTCTAAACAGAGATGTGCACTGACTGCACCAAAGCCAGGCAACAGCTTAGGGAAGGAAAAAATTCTTTCTGGGTACCAAAGCAGTGTTGTTCTAAGTTTTATTGTGTCACCATTATGTGTTTATCAACCTAGAACTAAAACTCCCGCGAGTTGCCAAGTACCACTGTGACTCCTGCATGCGATGAACCTCAGACGGAGTCTCTTACAGCTTGTCCAGAGATTGGAGATGACTCTGCTCACAATTACAGCAGAATAAACTCATAGTAACTCTGTTAGAGGCATCCATGGGTTTGATCTTAATTTACCTAAATGTAAATGAGTAAAGTTCGTCTTATATTCAAACCTAGATTTTCTATTGGATTTTGCCTAGTCCCTGCTGTGAACGTAGAAAATACATATATTTTAAGCTGAAATCTGTACAGCCTAGTGTTCCCAGGTAATTACTGCCCCAAACAGTTTCAGAAACAATGGCAGATACAACTACGTGACGTTGGCTTCAGTTCAATTCCCCGCTCTTCTATATTCCCCTGTTTCTTACCTCTGCCACCTGGGTGTGCCAGCCTTTTGCCAACAGTGCCAAGAGACCTCCTGGCCTACTAGCTTCAGTTTTGAGTGTAATCTCGAAAACTCCTCTCATTTTCTAGTATTTTACTTTCGCAACTTTAATCTGCCATCTGCTGCTGCTTTACCTCCACTGAACCTGATAAACCTCAAGACTGGTGTTCAGCATCAGGCCTGTGCAGCTATGGACACACCAAGATAACACAGCAAAGCCTGTGCCCCACCTTCCGGCTGCCGAACAGCACTGCACGAAAATCATCTGCTCTTTCAGCAAAATTAGTACCCTTAGCTATGTCGTGTCGATTGCTACACCCACCTTTCTTGGTTGATGAAGTAAAAAGTGGCTAAAGACGTATTAACATCCTCTGCATCCACGGTGGAGAACTGTATTGGAAGACGACGTTTGTTGTTACCAAATTTAGCAAATCTGTGGTGGTCTTATTTAATTTTACATTTTTTGTAAGCTGGTTTCCAAGGTACCACGACATGACGCTGTGGTCAGTCAGTGTCACAAGTGTTAGTGGAGAGGAAGCTCAAATTCTCCTGCTGTGGGGGACCTGATCCTCGCAGGATCAAGCTACATTGGGAAAGAGCTCTATCACCGCAACACTGCTGTTGGATTATTCATTATGGGCAAGAGGACAACAGGGAAACTATCAAATAGTGGAAGGAGATGGCAAGGAATTACCTGTAGAAATGAAAGGGAGGAAGAGCAAGGTAAATATTTGTGGCAAGGAAAGAGGACAAGGAAGACAAGTGAGGCAATACACAGGGAAACATTCAGACTTGGTCATCACGCAACACCAGTCAGTGTCCATGTTCCCAGGTCCACAGTCTTCCTCAATTTGAGGACAGTCAGTGTAGACAGGCACTGTAGTGCAGTTAATTACAAAATTTTTCTCGTTCACCTTTAAAATACCTATCAAGAGATGATCCATCCACACATTTTCTCACAAATTGCATTGAGAAAATTAATCCTTAAGTCTACTAATTTGTGTGTAAATTTGACAAAAATAGCTGACCTTGCCTGCAGGAGTAGCCAAATGTGCTCACAAGACAGTCTTGATGTCTCTTACCATCCTGTGCTCCTAGCCTGCATGCACAGAAAAATAAACATATTTCAAGGAAGCAATTGTGTGAGAGTACAGCATAATTTATCCTGCTACGGGTCATTAGAGTCTCTACACAGTGATAAACATGTCATTCCCTCTAAGTTATACAGAGTAGGTAACAATTGTGGAAAATACCTATCCAAGGATAGAATAGTCCATCTGGATCACCGGAACCTTCTGCTTATTGAGAGCATTTCTCAGGAGTCCCCTCTTTTCTGTACTCCGTTGGTAGAGACAATCTCAGGAAATCTGTCGGACTTGCTTTTGAGATACCAAAATAAAAATCATATACAAACATTGTTCTTTTCAAGAGATAAAACATCAAAACTTTCAAAGTCCTTTCCAATGTGGCCTCATTCCAAGAGATATATCCTAGGAAAGTAGCAGTTTAAGGTGAGTTTCTCTATTTTATCATCATTCATGGGTTTTCTTTAGCAATATCATTCTGTCCAGCTGTAGTCTAAGTGCATCAGGGGCTTTTTTGCCTCTTACACAAGAGCAATGGTGGCAAACTGAGAACACTTCCATGGAAAAACACCTACATTTACAACAGTAAGTTCCTGCGTCACTGAGGAAACTCTTAACGTGTTTTGGCATTTGTGCCTTTCTGGGACCAGTACTTCCTGGTTTAGTAAACTTCCTGGACATAATCTTCTAAGCCGTTATTAAAAGACAAGTTTAAGCGTATATTGTATAATGAACTGACATTGTGAGCATAGCAACATCCTGCTTAACAGCTAGGAATATAGCTCTAAAGTATATTTTTATAGAATCATTCTCTCAATCAGTTATTATTATAAATGAGACTAAACAGAATCTAAGAGGTGTTTACATCTCACATGTCCTCAAAAATCCAAATCTGTGTTGAGTCTTTATGTCTGCTTGTTGCAAAGCCAAACATACAAATATAGGAAAATATACCAAACCCAAACTTCTTATTGCAATCTTAATTTTTTTTCCAGGACTCTGATTCTTGTATGATCCCATTTTTCCCCCACAGGATCATTTCTTGCTCATGGCACTAAATCTGCCTTACAGTATTTGGAGATCTGTCTTAGCTCCAGTTCTCAGCAGGCCATCAATGTGCTATTTCAAATTTACCTCTGAATATAGAGAGCTCAAATTTCTTACCTCCCCTTCTGCTGTGCTTAGTAGTACTCTATCTCAGCTGCCATCTTTAGGACTCTTGTAGGAACTTACTAAAAGCACAAACCACTAGGGATGTCCTGCTAACTCAAGTCCTTACAATGATGGAGTATACCTTTTTTTTCCCCCCCACCGAAGAGCTTTCTATTTTAGCAGACTTTTCTCTTCTTTTTCCAGAGCTTCAGAACAGGATCAATAAGAACTTATCACATGAACAGTCTCTTGTGCTTAATTGTGCGCATATTGATGTGTGTGTTCAGAAGAACTGAGCAAGCCTGAGTTCAGCTCTTGAGCAGAGGGGGTATCGCATTTAGAAAGCATTTTGAATATGGCTCTGATTTTCCTCCTACGTCAATGAATATCCTCAGTGAGTTCAGATCTTACAGGAGCAAGGCATAGAGATTTTGGGTAATGTTCATGGTGGGCCTTCAATCAAGTACTTTAATATCAGCAGAAAAATGCTTTCCCTTCCTCAAAAAGTCTCACAAACACTAACTGTGCCATGTAGTACCTTGTGCAAGTTTACCCAGGGAAGATGAGACATGGACAAGCAGAGGATTAACCCTGGCTGAAGCCAAATCAGCTGCAGGCACATGAAGAGAATTCAAGCCCCCAAAGCTAAACCATTACAGTTACAGTGCATTTTGCTTCTGAATTCATACACCAAATTAAACATACTATCACTAACAATGTGGACAGATATATCATCTTTAAATATGTATTTTTAAATGAAGTCTATGCTTTATCCAAATAGAATTTTCTGGCTGCCAAAAGGGCTAAAAAAAAAAAAATATTTTTTGGCTCTTTCTCCACTTACAACTTCTTGTTTTTTGCTTGATGTATTTCTGAAGGTCTCTCTATCAGGGGATTAATTTTCAGTGTCAGGAACCTTAAAAAAACCCAAACCCATAAGACAGGCCATTAGCAGAGAGAAAAGCATACCTTACCCTTGTTTCCTAAACCAACAGCCTGTGACATACCAAAGCCAGAAAGCACTGATTATAAACAAAAAGTACCATCTCAGATTCCCATAGTGAGCCTGGCTGTCAGTAACCTCTGATGGTGCGGCACTTCCTACCAAAAGATCCTTTCTGTAAGGAGAGCACAACAAGCAAACTAAACAAAACCACAGAAAAGCCTTCGAGGCAGCGATAGCATAATCCCACTTATTCATAGCTCAGCTGAAGTGCTGCCTATAAAACCCACTGCAGTGATTTATTCTGCTCTCATTTCAATATTGTCAAGAACCCTGCCTTGCTGCTACAAATCTGCCACCCTTTGCTCACAGAATAACCCAAACAAATATAGAAGCGTTTACACTAATAAATTCTGCATTGCATTTAGGTACATATATCAAACTTGATGTATATCTGAGCTACCTTTTGCAAATGCACAAGCTGAGATTGTTCTACCAGTAGATGTCAGCAGGAGCAGAGAAAAGCATGATGGAGCCCTGGTAGATCCCAGCTGTCCCATCTGTGTGTCGAAAGGCACCTAAGCTCTGACAAGAGGTTTGAGAAGGAACCCAAGCAGGAGGTTGCCAAAGCAAACATGATTCATCAGCATTTCTGCTTTCTGACCTAGTGGGTGCAGGGCTGGAGGAAGACACGCATGACACACTGCTGCACTTTGTACAGCGATGCAAAGCTGTTTCATACAAACCTGTTCCTCAAGCTGCGTCTCCAAACATATGTTGATGAAGGAAAAAAGCAGGGAGATTCCAAACTTAGGAGTTTCCAAATCCCTGTCACCTGCAACCTTTGGCCCCAGTGATTATGCAAAATGTCACAATCACTCCTTCAGATAAAGAAAAGGTAATCCCTGAGCTGATTTTGCTCTTTGCTGCTGTGAGCTGAGCCTAGGAACACAATGATGGAGGTTTCTGACGGAGCCCCGATCAGGCTGTGTAGTCGCAATATGGGATTTCAGGATGTTTAAAAATCAACATTCCTATAAAAAGAGTGTTTATAAAAAAATCCAAATTACTCTAAAAACCCACCCCCACTTTCAGTCAGAAGCATGAGATTCCAGCTCACACATTCTCACCTGTATGGTGCACATACTAAAAAACGGTTCACGGCAGTGAAAGTCTCACTGGAAAAAAATATTTTTCCATTAGTGAGTGAAATTCAAATATGATGTTTAGGTGAGACATAAATAGTACACAAGAGAGACCAGCAGCTGTACTAAACAGTCTCAGGAATATGTTGTGTTTTGCCTTTTTATATCAGAATAGGCAGAAAAAATATTTCACACTAAAAATGCAAAGGTAAAACTCAAGGCTTACAAGCCATCTGCCTTCCAGGAGACATGCATATTTCATCTGGCGTACTGCTTTCATCCACAGCATCCTTCTGAAAAAGTATTCTGAATCTTTTATTTTGCGAGATCTTAGTTATTAGTATCTGGTACTATAACAATACATGTAAGATTTTTTTCCCATAATCCTTAGAAAAAAAGATTAGAGGCTGAATAAAGGATCTGTGATGACTAAGTGAAACCTCATAACTGTAATCAATCAAAAGGCGTTTTCTTCCATGAAAAGTTCTTTTCATGGTCTTCCTCAAAATCTAAGTTTCAATGAAAAACTTCAAATATGGATTCTTTTTAAAAATCCAACACCTATGGCAAATACAGAAACAAGCAGAGAACTTTCACAAAGAAAGCATCATTGACTTTTCCAATTTGGTTTTGGGTGTTTAGTGAGTGGAACGTAGAAGGAGCAGAGTACCAGCAAGCTAGCTGGAAAAAGAATGAGGAAGAAATGCCAGTGCTACTGTGTCTAGTATTTGTAAGGAAATTCTCTTCAGAAACCCAACCTGCATCACAAAGAAAATTGCTTTTCAAAAGCCAGCTTGTTTGTACAGTCTAATTTGATAGACACAGTTTGTGTGTGTGTGTAATATGAAAGGTTCACTTTTCCTCAATGGGCAGCAATCTCTGCTTTGGAAGCAACTCTTTAGTAAAGCAGGATGTGAAATCTTCCACTCTTTGGCCAGAATAATAGCTGTTCTTGCAAAACTTGTGCCCTGGCTCTGGGTTTCACACAAGGTTCCTTTCTTCTTTCTTTCCACTGCCTACTATACAACTCCAGACATCTGCAGTAAAGGGTTGTTCTTAAGTATATTTAGCACACGGTGGCAGGCTTAGCTGCTGGGATCCATTCTTTACTCTGAACTGATTCTTATGTTTCTGAATGCAGTAGCTCATTCAAAATTCAATTCCTTGTATTTCACAGCAGTACAAGTTCAATTAAATTTTTTACAGGTTCAAAAAGCAATTAGGCAAACCCAAGACAGAAAAATCCATGTGAGGTCCCCGTTAAAGCTCAAGTATCAGTAATACTGTAGTGCACTGGATGCTATGAAGATGTACTGGAGGACTGTCATGGTATGCTTTCCCTGATCTTTTAATTTCCCCTATTTCGGGCTCTATAAGAGGTTATATGGACCTCTGGTCTGCCTTATTATGGCTGTTCATGTTACATTCTCATTCACAGAAACCTTCCACGTAGGAGTCAATGTGAGTGACCCCAGAAACATCAGCTTTTTCTCCCTTTTTGGTATTTTAAGATGGGTTTTGAAAGATGGATGAGTGTGGTAAAGATACAAGAATAATATTTCATGAACTGAGTAAAACAGGACATTATTAAGGTTAAAACCTTCCTTACCTAAGTATGAATATGCTTGCAGAGTTCCAAACCAAGATTCCACACTAGGAACTCTATTCCTGCTTTATTTTTCCTCCAAATGATGCTGCTATTTTCTTTTTTTAGGAGCTTAAGGGCAAAAGTGAGAAGATGTGATTTATTCTGGGTTCTCCACACTAAATAGCCCAGTGCTGTTGTGTATGGACAGCAACCAATTCAGAGGATGGTGGAAAGTAAAAACAAAGATATGTTTGGAATAAAAGAAACCCAAGAAAATATTTAAATTGATATTGGAATTAGAAGGATTTTTTTCCAGCTCAGATTTGGATCCAAATGATGACCCTTGCATCTTTGCCTTTTACACAGAATTAACCTTGCATATTTATTTATTTGGGCATTTATTCCAATTCACAGATACTCTATAACCCTGTGAAAAGGTCAGCATTAAGCGATTCAAAAAGCTAGACCTGGATCTTGTTGAAGTTCAGATTATCCCAATTTTCTACAATGGATACATTTTGCTCGAGTGCTGCTCACTGTCAGTGCAGTGCAGTATATTTTGCAGATGATGGAAACAGAAGCAAATAGCTGAAGAAAAGGGAAGATCCACTAGCTTTTAATGGGAAGGGTTTTTTTTGTACATTCCTATTTTCTAGCTGTTGCCAATATCCAAGAAACATCTGTGTGTGCTAGTTAGAAACTTAGAGCTTTAACCACACAGCAAGATATGCAGAGAATTTTAAAAGCTTCTAAGATACCTTCAAAAGCCATCAGGAAACAAGCGCAGGAGTGTTATCAAGAAGGCTCTCAGCCAGCAAATTCTCCTAAATAGCCCAGAGCTTTATTGAACAGCTTGCACTGGAAGATCAAGGAATCAAGACAACCTATGAAACAATCTTAATGCTGATTTAGTAATTGCCTGTGAATACAACTCATCCCAGACTAGATGAGGCTCAGGAGACCTAAGATCCGCCAGCTCCCCAAAACAGGTCATGAATGGAGCTTTAAGTGATGCAGACGCTCTATGTGGATTCCTCTCCAAGGAATAACCTTTTGCCACGTTGCCACAGGAAGAATCCATCACCTGGTAATTTTATTCCATTTGCGAGGCAGTGAGCAACTTCAGCAAGTAACAACTAAATTAACCTTAGAAAAGCAAAGCCAGTCTCAGTTGAAGATGAGGCAGCATTTTACCGTGGGGACATAAACACTGTGGTTCTTCATACACAGACAGCTGAGCCTACTGACAAACACTAATACATGGCATCTTGAGCTAGCACAAAGCCAACAGCCTGCCTAAAACTCAAATATCACAGGTTGAGCTCTGATTCTTTGGAAATACCGAACTTAAGTTGAACTGTTACCATTTCCATCCTAAGGAATGGGCATTATAACGTTTTGAGTCCTGCGTAAGAACATCTCCCAGACCTGCTGCATTCATGTGAAATCAGATCCAAAGCCAGAAGTGTGTAAATGGACTATGCTACCAGCTCACTCACTGACCTCTTCCCACAAATGCCCCAGTCTCCTTGTTTGCTTCCAGGGATTTTTCAGAGCTCTGCTGTTTCTTTTGGTCTGCTCCTCTCTCTCTTCCTTTCTACCTATTGCCAAGTATTTTCTCTTCATCTATATGTTCAAAGCACAAAGCTGAAAATGCAGAAATTAATCACTTCTGAAACTTCTCTTTGTGGATGAGTGCAGCCTCTCCCTTGTGAGGACTGGCAGACTGTGTTTCATTTCAGTGACAGGAGCAGACAAATCTGCTGAGCTGTGACCAGTAAAACTGGGAGGCTGCTCTCCACAAACAGCCCAGAGCACTTGCTGGAGGCACAATGTGTTCTCTAGTGCTTGTGGTATATCTCCAGCTGCAACACAATCTCACACACGCAAGCAAGAGGCAGGAAGAAAGAATGTGCTCCATGTAAATTTAGCCAGCATATTCTCAGATTTAATTGCTTTAAGTGGTTGGCAAAGCTGACAGAACGTAATTGATGTGGAGACTCACTCCCAGCCTCCTGGCTGAGACATTTTTAGAATTGTACTTGCTGACTAGGGATAAAAAAAGTTAGGAGTCCAAAATCACCTGCCATTTGCATGGGCTGAACACCTTCTGGTGAGGCCATGAAGCAACAGGATTGAAGACCAGAGGATAACTCGACACCTACATGGCATACCCATGTAGGCACCGCTAGGCATAAATTGCCTGACACAGTATCCCAAAGTATTCAGCATGTGGCAATTTAAAGTGCAAAAGAGAACTTGCCTCAATTCTGTGAATGGAATTCTGATGTACTTTTATCAAATACAAAATGTATTTTTTAAAACAGTAGACTTTAACCTCTCTAAGTCAAGACCCACACTTTCTTATCTACCCAACTGCATGGCTGTGAAGCTGCCAACATGCTGCTGCCAGGCCAGGGCGCAAGGGACACACATCAGCTATAGAGAACACGCAGGACCTTGTTTCGAGAATATTCCCAAATACCCCAAAATCTTTGACATAGCATTATGTCAAATGACATAGAAACCCTCAACATACTCAAGAGTGGATCAAGATTAAACAAATCAGCATGTTGGAATGTATATTGGAGGTAGGAGAGGAAGGGAAATAAGCAATGTTTAAGGAGTTGCCTTCCATCCTCTTTCCAGATAAAGTTGGAACGCTGACTAGCCCAGCCCACGTAATTGTGTCTGAACCACGACACCCACACTCCCTTCACACATTTCTCAGGAAAACAAGAAACAAACAGAAACCCAAACCTTCCAAAACAGTAAGGGAAACTCAGGATTTTACTAAACAGTAAAGCACCAGAACACTGTTATGATTTTAACTCAACTATGCATAAGAACCAAGTAAGCCAGTTTTAAATGCAAAAGAACTAACCAAAAAGACCTCAGTAAAGATAAAATATTTGCTGATGAACCTTGTACATAACATAGCTCTGACCATGGAAAATTGAATCTAATCACCTATATTGGTTAAGCTACACATGGGTGGAATTTAAATGGGCTATAAGCAACTACGCTGCAGAAATCAGATTAAGCCTGGGAGAAATTGCAGTGTGTGATTATCATGTGATAATTACTCAACATTTTGACAGAGCCCAAGGCTCGGCTCAGCCCAGCCCTTGACAATGACAAGGCAACATAAACATGTGAGTATGAAACTGTATCACTTCTGTTAATCCACCAGCATTTCCTTTGTGGGAAGTCCATTAGCTTCTGATGAAACCCCAGGGCTGCTAACTCATGAGAAGCCCTGAGGACCAGAAACAAGGTACAGACCACTGGAGAAGGCAACGCTAAGTCAGCTGCAGTGCAAATCTGCATTGATAACCTTTTGGAATTGGGTCACCACCAATCACTCACGTATGCGGAGTTCTTAGAGAAACTCATCTGGTCCTGGCATCCATTTGATCTGCTCTTCATGCTGTTACCACAGCAACTGATACTTAAATGAAAATCTGTTAACAAGTTGGATCTACAGATGGCCCCACCACATCACAAGGTAGCAAAAGTGGATGCCTGAGGCAGGTCTGGGAGGCATTTTTCTGTGTATTTACTAAAAGGGTTTTCAGCCTTGTTTTCCGTTTGTTCTTTTTCTTGTGACACCAATTTTTCTTTAGCAAAAAGTACTCTGTAGGTCAGTCACGGCAATGGTGTCTTTCTGTTTGGCCTGCTGTGCAGTCTAAATAAGCTCTTAAAAAATTGATTTCTGCATTAAGTTTCCATATCACACACAAATTGAACATTTTTTGCTGCGAACACTATTGCTGAGAGATGTAATAGTAGCCATGTGCCTTTTCAGAAATGGAAGATGCTTTACAAAAGTATAAAAATCAAATTAGATCTTCCCAACAGCATTTAGATTTGTCTTGTTGAATTTGGCCCAAATTTCTTTAATACTTTAGGGAATACAGACCTAATATTCAAATTCTTTGCAGAGTAATTTCATGTTTGGCAATACAGATTCTAAGACTCATTTTATTTTGAGGGAGGGAAATTCTGTGTTTGTAGTAGAGGATATTACATGAGCTGATGTCACCTGTGGTATTCTCCCAGTTGGCTAGCTGAACTAGCTCTGAAATATGGTTTATTTCTGTCTCTGGCACAACAGAAGCATAAGAACTAAATCTGAGCTCTCAGTCTTTGTCCTGAGGAACAGGACAAATGAGGGATGGTTTTGCCCCAGTACATGAGCCAGATGTAGGCTCCTAAAGCAACTCCTACACAGATTACGTATGCTGCATAATGCAAAGGGAAGGGTGAGCTAGTGACAGAGGACAGGTGAGGTGATGCTGAGGTCAGCACTAGTTTACACAATCCACATCTTTTTTAAATCAATACTGAACATTGCCAGAGGAAGGTAAGTGGAGGAAGGTAACACAACTATGTCTCTGAATTTTTTTTCTTATCCTTCTAAATCTAGAAGAGGGACTATTTTATGCTTCAAATGTTATGTGTCACAGGTATTATTTCTTTCAAAGACCAAGGAGGAGGAGAGAAAGAGACAGAGAAAGAGTCTGACGAATACTGTTCAGAGAAGTGAGAAGTATATAAGATAACTAAGCCTGAAATGGAGAAGCACATTTCATTAAAGCTTCACTATTACACAATTTGCTCACTAATTTCTTGCAGTCAGAAGAGCTGAAAAAAAAAAAACTTTCCACACACAAAAACCCTCCCAAATATTATTTTGCCACAGCAACATTATTTTTAAAGCCTATTAATTACTTAGGAATCAATTTTTTTCCAATTGCCTATTTAAACTTAGACAATGTAAGTCATACTAGGTAGATTTCTGTTTGGGGAAAAGTCTGAGGACTTTTGTTTTAAAGTTTCCAGTTGTAGATGTTGGGCTGGCAACCTTCCTCTCACCCAGTTCTTTTCTGCTCCATCATTGGTTAACCAAATTTGAAGAGAGTTAGAGCAACCGCTCTGATTTACTGAATCAGGAGCAGAACAGCGACCCATAAAAGTTTCTGGCACAAACCCTCCTGTGAACACATTTCTGTGTTTATTAGCTAAACTTCGCCTTCTGCAAACGCTCTTGTGAAAAACACAACAAATCATTACTACAAAATACAGTAGAAAACACATTTTAAAAGGCCAAAAAAGCTAAAGTGAACTGGAAATCTTTGGTTTGTCCTTCTGAAAACACCAAGACCAGAGGCCCAATATACAAATTCTGTCAGAAGACAAAGCTCTGAGTCTTGTCTTCAGAATTTGGACTAAATTTTGAAAATCCTAACTTGCAAAATCTTCTCTGTCAAATGGAAATACTCTAAGTAGGAGAAACAACCTAGGAAGATATGATATACATGCTATGCAGGTAAGCTCAAATTCTGAGAGAAAATTAGAAGCATCTCACAATTTTGGATGAAACAACCCTATAAATACAACTAAACTTTTTGCTGACCTCAGTCAGGCAAAAGCTATTGAAGTAACTAGGGAAGAAACCGAGTGATAAAAGAAGAAGACTTCAAACCTTAATTTGATCCTTTACTTTTTGTGACTCATTTAATAATATTTATATAATAATATTGAAAATCTGATTTGGAAAAGCAATATGCTGTGTCATACCATAACTGTCTCTCTTACTTAACAGTTAATCACTGCCCACCACTTTCAATTTGTGAGGGCAGAGAACAATTATTGTCTGTTAACAAGTATCGTGTTCTCGTGCTTCTCCAGTGACTTCATGGAGTTTTCTTTAACTAGGAGAGCAAAGATGCTTACAGCTCCTGTCTCCAGTCCAAGCAACTGTTTTAAACTCTCCCGAGTTGTTTAACTGTTGGTGTTGACAGGAAGCTGGACATTTCTGCTCTGATGAGGGCTTAGTTTTAAGATGTCTCAGTCCCTCTTACTTCCTACCTTACAGGCCTAAAAAGACTGCTAATGGCTATGCACACAAGACTCTCCATTTCATTCTCACATTTGCATTTCACAGCAAGACTCTCAGGAATTTTTGAGATTGCCCCAGCTTAGAGAGACACAATCCATCACATTACAATAAATTTTAATAGAGGCAGGATCACAGTCTCAACTTCTCCCTGCATGCTCCCACTAAGACCATATGCCTTCTTTTCTCCCAAAGTCAGCTATTAAGACAAAACATATGCATAAAAACCCCAGGTCCTGCCAGCAATGTACTGTACATTTGTACTCAGACAAGATCCTGTTACAATCCTGGTGGATGCCACAGTCTGTCTTCACATATTGATCTGGTGGAACAAGTACAAGGCATGTAAACTCCTGGTCTGTATTAATTTGTACTGTAACTCTTGCCACAGTATCAGCTGATGATGGTCTCCACCATGTTTTAAATCAATTACCTGAAGTAGTAATTGTTTGTTATCAGTAAGGGGAACTGAATAAACAAGACATACTTGATATATCAATGCACAGACAAATCCAGACATCAACATATAAGTTAATTTACATGAATTTACTAAAATGAGACTACTAGAACTATAATATTTCAATACACCAAATTAAGATTACCAGTTCTTGTAACTTGGTAAATACATCTCTGTCCATTTTTTGATCTTTAGACCTTTACTTCTGGTGAAACAATTAAGTGTTATAAGGAGGCTAGGCTGTAAATCCTAGACTATTTTCTTTTTTTTCAGCATTGTCTTCATAGACTCAGTGAAATAAAATCATGAATTATATCAGCTGAACAGCTTATGTAATGTACCTCTGTTCCTCCAAATTTGAAATGTAGTGTTTTAACAATGGACTTTATGCTTCCACTCACCTGTAAATGAGCACTACTGGAGCAGCACTGAGCCCAGTTCTGCTTTCTCACCAACTAAATATTTCCTCTTCTGTGAAACCACGGCTGTTTTACATCATTGTGAATTAGGTCAGAAAAACTCAACAAATGCTCATTCCAGCTAGTGAAACATTTGAAGAGCAGCTGCAATGACAGATCCGTAATAATGCTTCTCATCTTCAGTCAATTAAATTTAGACCACGCAGAACTATAAGAAGTACACAGTGGAAAATGTTGGCAGCGTGACTGGCAAGCCATAGCAGATCTAACAAACTTGAAGTCTTTTAAATTCATCTTTCCTGTGAACTTTAATCAAAGGCTATAAAAAACCTAGCTAAACACAATAAAAATTTAAACAGTGAAGATCATTAAAGCACACACTTCCCATTACCTCATGGTGACTTGCAGAAAAATCTTACCAACGTAAGATGCTCATCCCCTGTGTTATGATTATAACTCACCTCCCCGGAAAACAAACAGCACGGTAATGTCTGCATTTGCTAAACTTGCGTACCAAAGGCAGATACGAGAGGAGGCCAAACATGTTTTTATAAGTTACAGAAGAGGACAATTACTTCTAACAGAGGGAACAGGATCTTTTGGAATGTGCTTTTGGACATAGGAGTGTCTTCTAAGAACTACTGAATATATCTTCAACTGAAAACTATAAATTAAGTGTAATTATTTCTGGCAGCTTGCATGAGAAAAAGAAAGCATTTATCCTGTCATTGAGGCTCACAATCTCAGTGCAGTCTCAGGACTTCCGATTTGTCCTTTTGGCATATCCACACTGCTGTTAATAGACACTTCCTTTTGTTTTTTCTCCACCACAATTTTTTAAAAAGTACCTAATTTTCCTTCAAAATGTTGTGGTTAAAATATTTCTCTGTCCTTTGGCTGTTTTGTTTTTTTTCAACTTCCCCAGCAAACCCCATCCCACACCTGCAGTTCTCTGCAAAGCGCATACTTAAACCCTGCCTCCTTGCCTGCCCAACCATGAGCTGAACAGCAATTACAACCAAATTTTTCTCCAGACCTTTATGTTCCTGCCCTGCCTGCATGCTCGGTATCTTTTATTGTATTTATCTACATGCTCTGCCTCAGAATTGCTGAGAATTTGTGTACGCACATCTTTATGCTTGTCAGTCCATCTTGTATGCTTCTGGTTTTGCCTTCATTAGGTGCATCCCCCATCCCCTTGCTTTTTATTCAATCAGCCCAACAAGACAGATCCTTTCTGTAAAAACCACAAATGACTACTCTGCAAGATCTGGTTCACTAGTTATATACTCGACATACCTTTATCTGTTTATTCAACAAGTTCCAGAGGGCAGGGGCTTTTCTTCTGCGCCTTGCACAGAACTTGTCATTTAAAATGCTACCACTATCAGCCACATTACAATGACATCAGTAACACTACTTTGCTGCAATTAGGAGGGAAGCTTGTCAGCAGAGGATGGGGTTTAAACTCTTCTTGACAAAGAAAACAACATTGAAACAATCAGTTAAGTCTCTGTTTACAGAACCCAAAGGGGTATCTAGAAACCCCAGTTCAAACACAGATTGTCTATACAAGTGACGTGCCATGTAATGGATGGTTTAGCTTGGCAAACAACCAGAGACAAGTAAACGTGCTAGTATTAGCTGTGAAATTTTGCTCCATGTGAAACAAAGTGCATGACCTGAATTTAGAGGCAGGTTGTTCTTTGAGAAATGGCACTTTTTTGATTTCTTGAAAATATTTTCAAATATTACTCTGAAACACAGCAACATATATTACCATATTCTGCTTAGAAAAATAAAAAAAAACAACTAAGGATGATATTAAAAAAAAATTTGATGAAAATCTTTACTAACCCACTTCCCTGCAGTGTATTTACTATGAGATCCATCTCTCAAATAGCACAAAATCTAAGGTAACATGTTTTTAATCTAGTAAATACATTTTTCAGGAGCAGGTTTTCACAAAATGGCCATCCTCTAATCGTCTCCCTCTAAGGCAGAATGGACCCACTCTTACCCAGCCATGACCATAAGCCAGCTCATCCCAGTATACACTTGGCAGGGAAGAAGCAAGGAGGAGGGAGGATGATGGAGTTGTTCAAAGCAAAGGAATTCCTGTGGCGTCCCTGGTCAGTGGAATAACTTTCCGGGTTGTAATATTTGAAATAAGTAAAAAGTAGAACATGAGATCTGTGCCCAGAAGAGGTCAGGAACATTTTTTTTCAGAGCCATAATTGTTCTTTCTTGGAAGGCAGGCCAGCTACCCTGCAGACAGCAATAGGGTAAGACTACTTTGATTAAAGAAACCCAGATACATTTAACATTTTTAGGTTTGACTCTATTAGATGACAGAAACAGCAAAAAAACCTTATGCTGATTTTTCGCATTGTTTCTGACAGAACTTCATTGGCTTTAATCAGCATTCACCCCTCAGGATTTCTACAAACAGGGTTCATACAGTATTTCTGCTGCAGTACGAAGCACAAGGTGCTCTGGAAACTTCCATCAGGCACATGCCCTTCAGCAGGCATCAGCAAACACTTCTTAAATCCATATTTGAGAAACTAAATATAAAAAGTCTGTTTTTCAGATCACCAGCAGATTCTGTTGATAACAAAATAATTTACTCTGTGTGTTGCTTTAGATTTGGATAGTGTAATACAGCATATTAAGGAAGCTCTGGTTACCGTCTCTCCTTTGTATAAGCTGCTTACTTCTATTACACCGTTAGTTTCCAAGTATATCCTATAAGCAGGAGAACAAGTAGATAGGAGAACCCAGCAGGACTAATGATGCATAAGAAAATTTGAGGCTATTATCTGAACTCCTTGTCAGTGTTTTGAGAGAAGGTAGTTTATTAAGAGATCATAACCTACATCTTTAAGATAGGGTAATCTGACATGAATTAAGACAGACAAATTAAAACATTTTAATCAACTTTACCTCCAATATAAATTTTCAGGGGGGGTTCTCTATAGGGTTTGCATAAGTTTCTCTCCAAAAGACAAGGTGATGAAAGAGTTTGCACACCTTGTTATTATTTCAGGAAAGTATCAAATCAATAAATTTTTATATAGGCATATTTCTGATGACCAAATTTAGAATGTATTCAGTTTACCTTCAGGAACACCATTTGAATAGGTTAACTTTCAGCTAATGCGTTAATCACTTCCTCAATACAAGCTGAAGTCATCTTTCTTTATGTAAAGACTGGTTATGTGCTTAATTAAAAAAAAAATCCCCTACTAATACTTTTAACTGTCATTCTGATGTTTTAAAGAAGGTCTCACCATCTCATTGATTGCTTTCAGATCAATGTTATGAGCAAGCACATAAGAACTGTTGCCATTATCTCCACATGGATTGAAACTTCTCAACGCTGCAGAACATTTTGTAAAATAAGTATCGATGATAATACTAGAAATTATTCAAATCATACACTGACCAGTATTGAACCTAATTCAGAAAAAAAGATGAAACATCTGAACAATTCTAAAAAATGAAAACCCATGCTCCAAGGAGACTCCTTGTAGTTTATTTCATATGAGTTCTATATAGATGGATAGAAAAAAATGCATTAGTGTACAAAGAATTACCGCTGTCAATATTGATGAGGAAATAATGAAAAGATGATTGGCATAAATCATTCAGAAATCTTATTACAAAATCCTGATCCATATATTAGATTGACTGGCGTTCCAGAGCTGAGAAGTACTAAGGTCAGACTTACTCTGGAGCAGCATATTTCTTTTCACATTGTATTGTAAATAGAAAGTGGAATTCTTATCCCACAGGAAATTCCAACATTTTGACATTTATTTTCAGTGCAAATAAAAACGATACCGAGTTGGAATCACTGAAACTCTTATATGCAATAGTATAGGAATATCAAAATAATGTAAATATCATAGAAGTTGAAATGAAAGGAATAAAATGCCAATATAAAATATTTCAACATTGCCAGATAGAAATAAGGTAAAATTATTCATTTTGATATTTTCCCATCAACTTTAATCTAAATCAATGTATTCACTTAAGATGATACATTTTTGATGAAATTGCACTGTCTGAATAGAAAATTGTATTTTTTTCAGCTGGCTCTCATTATTAAAGATTGATCAGATTGTAAAAGTGTTGAGAAAAAAACATTAAGAATTCAGCTTTTTCAAACTTATATTGAGAGTAATGTTGATTAAAGTTTCACGATCCACAAGAAGGAAAAGTAAATAGTAACAGTAATTGTCAATCATATTTAAAGGACTTACAGGTGGCTCTAAAGCAACTTAATAAAAGACAACTAACTGAATTGCTAACCTGAATACGACCATTTGAACACAAGTTCCATCTTCTTCTTCTGCAGGTCCTATGGTTATACACCCTCCGTAGCAGCCTGTGCTTTTGTTACTTCTTCTCTAGTGTAACCCTACATATGAGTATTTAGAGCCTCTTTGTTGCACCAACTTGCCAGTGTCCAATTTACTGTCCTGTCAAGGAGAAGACATGTTTACATGTCTGACTTTTTTCCTACCATTTCAAATTTAGCTCCTGCACCTTGTTTCTATGGTCTTATGCATCAGCTTGCTTCTCTCCTTCTGTTCTCATTGTGATCCCTTCATTCACTTCTCTTTTTAATCATCACTTACATCCTTCTCTAGCTTTTCTGCTTCTTACAAAATACTCTACAGAAATTGTCATGTCACAGACCGGACAAGTTCTTCCCTCTCCCCAGGAATAATACCACAACTCATTGACCTCTCTGTCATCCTCTGTTAAGTTTAAACACTTCAAGGCTCTTTGGGGAAAAAAAAAATCTCACATTTATATAAATGGTATGACTTCAGTAGTATTCAGAAAACAAAGAATAAATAAGTAGAAACTTTTTTTCTGCAGGGAAGGCAATTTAATTCTACATCAAGCTAATTAAGGGAACTCATGAAGATAAGGGATGCCTTCTGTTCAGATGTTGTATTTTTTTCTACAGCCTGTACTCTTTCTGTACATACACTGTACATCTACTCACTAGGTGTAAATGGAGATCAAACCTCGAGTGTTTCAATGTCCTTAGCTGATTTATTATAATGATTCTATTGCTAATCCAGCAAAATGATAGTAAAATTAGTTTGAAACAACAGATTATCCTGGAATTGCTAATAAAGCAATAAGGAGGACAAATGAAAGAAATTAGCGTAATGTACTTGTTAACAAACCTGTGATGCTATTGTGCATGGAGAAAATCCGGCTTGGAAACACAGTTGGACCTATTCATACGTATTGAACCTTTCCCCATCTCATGCATCACTAAACTTCTTGCAGACGCTTAAGTGACTTACATGAAGTACTACAAAGAGCAAAAACATCAGTGAAAAGTGGCCTGCATTTCCAATTAGAAGCACTAAATTTGGCCCTTGGATGGAGTAGCTCTATGAATGATTTGGCATACTTTCCATACTAGAATTAGTAAATTTAAGCTCTCACAGGCTTATACAAAAGTATTTCATCCTATATAGTGAGTATTTCTCTGGTCAAATGTGTCAGCTTCAAAAGTCCTCTCTCAAGGAAGTTTTCTCCTCTCCTTAAATCCATCTAATTACTCCTACGTGGCCCTGCCTTGTTCCACCCTAAATTATTCCTCTCGGTATTTATATACTATAATTGTGGACGTTTATCACCAGCAGTTCTCTAGGCAGTCTTATGACTTGGACAGCAGAATATAACTGGTGTTTAGCATTTGCTTCATACATTTCCAAAGCGCTAAACAACCATTCATTACCTGCATTTGGCAGCTCCCCAGAAAACTTTTAGCTTTTCAAGCCCTGGTGAGGATGGGAACATTATTAAAGTAGTATTCTCAGAATCCTGGGTTTACATTTACTCCTGCTGCAATTAAATTATTTCAGCATGTTTTCAGACAGCTAAGAGCCCTAGAAAGATGATGGTATAACTCCTTCCCCTTTGTACTGCGTATCTTGCAGTGTTGCATGTCTCCAGCCCTTTTGTGAACAAGCTGAAGGAGCCAGAGAGCTATGGTCGGCATGGTATTGAATCCAAGTGAAGAAGGTGGGCTTAGAGGGTAGAGGTATCAGCTTAGGCTCTGGGTTGCTTTCACATGACTGCATGGTTCCAATTAGAGTGAGCTTGAATTGGCCTAGAAAAGATTAAGCAGGAACATCCATTGCCTTACTTCACCCAAACATGCAGTCGTGAACCTAGAAAACCTTGCAGCATGGCTGCTGATCATCTGGTAAACTGAAATGTACAGCAAAACCTGCAGAAGAGTCCTTTAGCTCATCAGTCAGTTTTGGAGGATGAGGTTGCCTAACAACTTAAGACTTTCCATTTTGCAGAAACCATGTAATCTAAGTGTATTTTTTGTTGTTGTTTTTGAGTGAAATAGTTGAATGCCTTCTCAGGGGAAAGTCATTCTTGTGTTTTAGTCATTAGAGAAGGCCACAGTCTCTGTACATTTCCAGAGATACAAGATAAATCACAAATGCAGGGAGTTCAGTCATCTATCATTATGTTAGGGATTTTTCCCCACAAAAATCACCACCCAGTCTACTGGGTGCTGTATCAGGGTAGGAATGGACTCAGCAGACAAACTGCAAGCCATGGCATACTCAGTGCTTAAAAAACAAACCAAACAGGTAAACAAAACCAACACAACACACAAGAAAGTACAGAATAAAAAATACAGGGCTGAGTAAATGCCTGAAACACTTTATGGCTTGATGTGTTTTTCTGGTTTCACACTGCTGTCTTCTCATGCCTTGAATGAAGTGTTGCTACATATTATTACCATTAATAGCAATATATAACAACATTGCCAGGATCAGCACACCAGAGAGAGGAAAGAAAATCTAAAAGACAATCTTCTCACAAGAACAAATAAGTTGGCCATGACTAAATTTATCCTTAATTACAGATGGGTTTTAGCCATCAAAGCATAAGTACTTTTCTCCTAGTACAAGCAGCACGGGCAATGCAACTCTTTAATTTATGTGTTTATAGGAAAAAGCGAGGATTTTCACCCTTTTAAACTCCAATAACTTCAAAGATACTTGCATGTCCCTTTAAAAAGCAAAGCTGATGAGGCCAGTGCCTGAAAACAATGAAAGGCCAAAATTCCCACTTGTTTGGGATGAAGTAAACTCAGATTCAAGCACCCAGACTGAAAGAGAAAAAGCAAAAATGTGAACTTGTACTTTATACATCCTAGATGAAATCTTGACTACTGGGCCAGTTTCTTTCTCAGGACAAAATAATAAAAAATTAATCCTGGTTTTTAGGATCTTTCCTGATACAAATTTCAACATAGCTGGTATGCTCCTAGGAAACACTTAAGTTTTGACAAGTCCACATCTCTTACTGACTGCTAATTTAATTGAAGAATGTTCATCTTGCTGTAGTTAAAATCTCCTTAGTTCTACCTCAGTGTTTTAATTTTATGCTCTGCCACAAGCTTCAGCATAACTTTTGGGCAGTCACTTCATTTCCTGCATACCCATGCTCTTGCTGTGATGCTGTGATTTTCCCTCTCCATAAACTTTTCAGGGAAACAAAGTGTCTGTAATTGTGACTATAACTCATACCTCCATCTTCACATCTCATTGCTACTGCAATAAAGCTCAGGAGTACTCAGTACGAGAAAACATGCATTTCGTGATGCCTGTAGAGATCAGTTCTGTTCAGTCTGAGTTCTTGGTTTGAATATTATAAAAAGTTTTTCATATGCAACGATCGCACACATTGCACAATGCTACTCCCAGTACCTTTAGGATCCCATTAGGGTCACACCCATTCATTCAGAGCCACATATAAGTCAGAGTAATAATCTTCCCAACATTCATCTCATCATGAAGATGTAGTGAACTTACATGAACTTCAGCTGTACACATAGCCAAGCATGTGAGAGCAACACGCACTGCATGAATGCCTGTTCACCCACTGAATCATAACAAACTTGGTTTTCAATAGCTACGCAGCGCTGCAAAATTACTGCATTATTCATTCAAAGCTATGGTGCAACTGCCTTTATCGATTCTGGATTTATTGCTGGTTCCAGCAGAGGGAAGGGTCAGATAACAATTACTTAGGGCTCCAGAGAGACCCCACAAAGCTACATTAGATAACGCAATGAGTCATTCAATGCACTTGCCCCTTAATCTCTGCCTGGGGCCACCACTAGTCTCCCACTAGCTCCAGCAACTAAACAGGGATTATTACACTTCTGGGGGTATAAGTGCATGTGTATACGATGGAAGAATGATTCTGTTTTTTTCCTATTGCTACATAGGTAGTTCTCTCATCATTTTCTGGGAGAAAATATTTAAATCAGTGGTGTGTCTGAAGATGAAATTCACAGGCAGAGGCTTGTACAGTACATTTTAAAATAAACCACTACTAAAAAGAAGTGACAAACAATGAAATAGATCTGCCCTGTACTTGCAATACACCTCTACAGACTCATTTTAGTGAAAACAGATGATTTAATAATCTGTTCTTATAAACAGCATTACAGCTCTTACAGAATCCAGTTTGTATTTTGTAATTTCTCATGTCCCATCAATTCGATTCTTAAGCAGTTTTCAGATGCAGAGCCAAACTCCATTGCCCTCTAATACACCTTTACATACCCTCCGAGACTTCTGGTGTTGCAGAGTTATTACTGAGGGCAGAGTACGAATTGCAGTGAGAACTGCTGTGATAAGAGCACAATATGGAATATGTCTAGCAGGATTTTTGCTTAATGTCCAATGCACCGTAACCTATACTGGTCAGATTTAACAATCCATGACTGTGTGGCTGACTTTTTATTAATAAATCTAGCAGATACAGCAGTTACTGAGAAATAAACACCGATCTCACTAATTGTGCATCATAACGGAGCTATACTTTAAAAATAATTTGCTCTTAATTTACCGAAGAAGTTAAAACAACCTCTAAAACGCAACTCTAACACCGATTTTACTTACTTTCTGCCACTTTACTCCTAAGGCAAAGCTACCAGTATTCACCTTAGATTACTTCTATTTGAGCAGCTGCATTACTACTTTCCTCCTTAGCTTTCCCTAGATTCACATTAGATTTTAATTTCTTGACCACAGAAGAATAGTAGCTTACTAAAATTCACTAAGGACACATAGGCCATCAAAACTCGGTATGACTGACTCTCTCTTGCCTATCTTTCATTAAAATGTTAGTCAAGAACTCCATATTCAGCAAGTATTTGGGACAGCCACCTAAGCAGGCTTCAATACTATATTTGACTTGAGACGAAACACTTGCATTTTGGCAGTTTGTTTCTTGTATTTTGGTTTTGTTCCTG
>NW_009610050.1:53423-74838 GCF_000690535.1 Cariama cristata
AAGACTAACATTACAAAGCTAGCCAAGAGAAGAAGAATGGAGTCAGGCTTTCCAATTCCTAATGTCTAGCTTAAAAACTATCTTATTCTACCATTCTGGTCTGGACTTTTTACCAGGGCATGTAGTGATAGGACAAGGGGCAATGACTTTAAACTGGAAGAGGGAAGATTTAGATTAGACATTAGAAAGAAATTCTTCACGGTGAGGGTGGTGAGGCACTGGAACAGGTTGCCCAGAGCAGCTGTGAATGCTCCATCCCTGGAAGTGTTCAAGGCCAGGCTGGATGGGGCTTTGAGCAACCTGGGCTGGTGGAAGGTGTCCCTGCCCATGAGGGGGGTTGGAACTAGATGGACTTTAAGGTCTTTTCAACTAAACCATTCTATGATTCTATGATAACTATATAAAGTATTACACAACAAAGTAGAAAATGTAAGTAATAGAAAAGTACGGAATGGAAATAATTGTACCTAGAGACTTGGAGAAATCCACAGCCTACATTACTGTAAAACACAGTGACGATGGTTTTTTTCTGCAAGTTCCTGGTTCCAATCTCTGCTCTGAATCAGTGGAAAAGGGATTTGAGTCTGATTCGACCACCCTCAGAACCACAAGAAACTATTGGAACCAGAGAGAGCAGACCAACCTGCACTGGTTTGCTTTGCTAACTTAGCTTCTGGGAAGGAGATGGAGGTTTCTTTACCTCTGATGGTTTAATTAAAAGAAGTTTGTGCACTTGTGGAATACCTTTGGTTCCTTGGGATGAAAGATGCAGTTGGACATATTAGATACTCCATAACACATTAGCTTCTTCTCCACTTGCTCCATGGCACTCTTGACTGTGCCTTACCAAAGGATCAAAATAACAGCTTTTTGAAATAAAATTGAACTTTGAAAGACAACCTAATGCTCAGTGCTCCAGCTCTTGATGTACAGGTTTGATACTGTAAGAAAGGGGAGGGACCATACATAGATGCAGGCACAAGCAACAGAGTAGGTCACCTTAACATCCCCATTCTTTCTGCGTGCTTCAAAATGTTTGCACGCTAGCTGTCTAAGGCACACAGTCACCAGAGACAAACATCAATGGAGTGCTAATTCAAACTAATACTTGGCATTATGGATGAATGACAGTGATTAACTGTTGCGCTGATGCTTTAACTGAAATTTTGCAACTCATTGAGCACACCAGTAGAAGTAATGCTTTCCTGGCCAGAATTAGAGCAGTAATGCAGTAAGCCTAAGCTTTTCTGTTGAAAAGGGACATGAGAACTTACTATGACAGAAAGGGATGGCAGAAACAGTAGTCCATACTCTGAGTGCTGTAACAATTTGGTCTACCTCTCATATCTTAAATGTGGTCCTTTTTTTGTACTTTTCCTCTCTGAGATACAAATGAGATAATGGAATTGCTGCTCTGTATCACCAGGTGATTCCCTAAAAACACATTAGAATAGCCTTTAGTAATTGACTCCACTGCAAAGCAAACGAAAGTATCTAAGAGTCACTATTATATTATACAGGAACCACAATTTAGCGAGATTGGAATTATCTTATTAGACAGTAAAACATCCGGAAATGTTACCCATTTTAAAATTCAGCCATTATCTGAAATGGTGTTTTCTTTGTTACTTAGGAGAAACAATATTTTATGGGTCTGAAGAGACATAAGTATTGCTTTTCTTTTTTTTTTTTTAGTGAAACTCAAGCTATCTGATTTTCTTCCTTATGACTTGATTGTGAGAGAAATTATAAATTTAGTCTTGAAATAAAATGAAAATAATAAGTGTTCGCTTAAGTATTTGCACCAGATAAGACTACGGGATGTCTGCGACTACAGCTTATGCAAATATAGCTTTCTATGATTAGCAGTATTCCCACAGATATTTTTTTATTTTCTTCATTTAATGCATCTTCACATAACCCTAAACAAACTCTCTTTACAATACAGAGGGACTCTGAACTTTTAGCGACACTTCTAAATCCCACAGTAATCTATGTAAATAAACAATTATACACTCAGTCCTCTTTGCATACACAAATCAGTTATCAGGGTGCTACCTGACAGATGGGGTACTTCAGCAGACAAAACACATTTGCTTCCACTGAAAATACAACCCTATGTGTAATATGAGCTTTTTAATTGCTGGATTTAAACTTGAAGCATATTCAGAACACAACTAAAATCCTATTAAAATGGAAATTAATTTTCTGACTCCTTTTATCAAAACTTTCTTCCTTTCAGTTTCCCTCATCTTCAGCGATGTTACAATTCAGTATTTGTAGCTTCTTATTTAGTCCAGCAGAATAAGCATTATTAGCAAGGTGAAAGCTTATATTAACGCATAAAACTCTAGGTGTTTTTAATAGTATCAGGAAGGGAAACAAGGCCACCACAGCATAGCTTCCTTTATAGTCAAGTCACAGCTTTTACAGAATAGCTTCTTCTATAATGTGAGATTCATAAAAGAGGGATGCTAAAATATTCAGTTAACTTGCCATAAACAGGTTCAGGTAACAAGGGCTTACAGAGCAAGCAAGCAGCAGCAGCAGTTGCACAGAACCAGCAACTTTTTCCTATTTAAGCACTTGTTCATCTTCTTTGTCTTTATACTTGCCTGTCCCATGTAAGATGAAGCAATTCTTTCATATCTAGTCTATGCTTTACAGGTTATCACCAAGTAGCCTGGAAATTCCAATCCTTTCTCCTGTTCTGCCACATGCTTCTTATATGTCATCAAACTTCTCACTTCTTTCTCCTTTGAAACTTTTTCTAACCTCTTTCTCACAATACATGCATAAAATCAATAACAGAAGCTGGGGCCTTTCAAGGCTAACCATAGATCAAGCAAGGTCATTTTCAGGATAGTTGTGCCTACCTTAAATGAAGAAGACACACTAACCAAACTTCAGAAGTCTCTTTCTGTTTTCTGTGGCTTCTCTAGTTTTTTTCCCTATAGAAGGAAGAGGACTAATATTGACCTTGCAACCACAAGTTGCTGAAATCTGTAAGGCACCAATATAGATGTATCTTATTGCCTAAATTCACTTATACACACCCCCACATCATCATCTAATCTGGTTTCAGCTGGAAATCAATAGTCCTAGTTTTTCTTCTGTCAAGAAACTAAGAAAAAGAGACAGCTGAAACAAGACACATCAGCAACTAAGCACAGACATGGGAACAAGCAGCGTTTGTTTGAAAGTGCAGAAGTAAAACCAGTACCTTGTTGTGTTGGGTCTGATGTGCCACAGTATCCAAAATGAATTGTTCCACTGGGGTAATTGTATAGAGGTCGATGGTGTACTGAAGTGAGGACACAGCCAGAACTATTGCATCTTGTCTGGGTGCAGAAGGAATGCTTTAATCTTAGCCATGAAGAAAAAGAAAAAAAAGCAAGGGAAAATTATAATGTAAAGCTGAAGTTTCACTAAAGAAAAAGGATTACCTAAGTCTATGCTAGCAAGCTTCCATTCAACTAGTCCTCTACTGAAGCGCAGGCCTTATTTTCAAGTGAAGTCATACAGTTCTACTTCATGCTAAAAGCTTGCCTCAACTGACACACTTAAATGGGTAGCAGTATATACTTCATACATTTTTAAGTACTAGAAAGTATTGGAAACTTTCAAACATTGATAGAAGTGTTGCAGATGATGCAAGACCAAATCTAATTGAAGATGACCAGTTCCAAGTTCCAACTTCGTTGGAAGGCGTGCTTCTTCCTATAAGCGCTAAGAGCTTACTTGGTTGGTTGGGGTGTTTCCCAGGCTTTTCATTTCTTTGACAAATCTACTACTCATCATCATCTTCAGAGCTTTACCCAACCACACCTGTGTTAGGCTCCTTTCTGGAATAGGATGTTTCAGTGTTTTGCAATTTCCATTAAATCCATAAACCTGTTGTCAGCTCCTAGCACTACTACTCTGCTGGATTTTCCACCTGCATTGTGTGGACTGGATTACTGACAAACCCAGAACTGGATAAAACTATTCAAACACTTGGAGGCTGCAATGAGAACAGCACAGCAGATTCTCCTTTGTCAGGCATAAGTATTCTTTCACCGCATAGGGCTAGAGCACAGACACAGCAGAGAAAAATCATGAAATGACTGTCAAAGGTAGCTAACATCAATTACAGTAGACTGCAGGTTAAATTGCACATGACACTTTTTCAAAGCAAACCACCTTCTCCTATAAAGAAGTTTGTGTCATTTTTAAATTCTAATAATTTGCTGAGAACTCAAGATCAGGGTGGAAAACACCCACAAAACACAAAAATCAATTATTTGCTAGAGATGGCCACTGGAATCAGATGCAGCTGTGGTATGGATGGGACAATTACAATGACATGTTTTTTTCCCCTCCTGTTAGTAGAGATTATACTGCATTAGACGGTATTAAGAGGGTGGAGAGAACTAGAATGCTTCTAGGACAGTGATGTATTTCAGAGCTGGGTGAGCTAATTTTAGACCATTTAAGCTCAGAAACTAGCAGCAGTTTTTCTGAGAGCTCAGTTAAGACTAATTTACCTTGAATCGTGTACTGAACTCATCCTGCAGATCACAAAAATGTATAACTATCATGCACTTAGAGGATAAAAAATACTGTGCTAGTTCCTGGAGGTTACATAAAAATGCTTTTAGAAGCAGTAATGCCAAGAGGACATGACTTGCATTTTTAGACTTATGAATGCTCTTCCACAGTAATTAAAAATGACAATCCTATTAAATCACTTAGTACATACCTTAAAGCATATGATGCAGAGGTTTCTTGAAAAAGCCTGTTACACAGTATAGCTCTGTACAAGGCCAATGCTTCAAAGCAATTTTCAGATTTTATGACTTACATATGCCTCAGAAAGGGAGAAGCTTTTTTTTTTTAACTGCCAAGAAGATACACTGCAAATAAGATACAAGACTCTGCTTTGATTTTTTTTTTTGTTGCTGTGAATTAAAAGTCCATTGCATACCTTAACTTCAGCACAATTATTCACAAATTATTAGGGAGGTCTTTTAATGGGAAAGACCCCTCTTTATACTGAACTTTTGTGTCAGTAAAGCAGCAGTAATGATTAAATGATGGATAGGATGCTGTTCTGGTATGGCTTTCCTATTCCCACCAGATAACATTACTGCTAGAAATCATGGGTAGGAGAAACCTCGAGACTTTGCCATGTAGCTAGATACTGGATTAATCTTACAAGACTGCAGATTCTAATTGCGTATATCATATGAAACATTTAGGTTTCTTTCCATTATCTCTATTTAGCCAAACACTGTTTCGCTCTGCTGACACTTAAAGAAAACCAGCCCTAGATTAAGTCTTTCTTCCACGTAAAAATATTTTTCTTTCCCAAATTTGAAACAGTAGCAGTTTTAGAAAAGCAGTATGCCGAAAACTTCAGTTTTATCTGGACAAAGTAGGTTTTTTTTTCCTTCTGTTTCAGAAATGAGAGATATCATCAGATCAGAGGATACTGTCAACGCAAGCCCAAAAGTTAACCTTCACTGGGTAGAAGAACCAATCAAGTATGGTAAGGTTCTTCTTGAAAGGCAGCGGACCTTGTTAGCAGTATGACACCAAACACCTAGTGTGGTCAGAGTCTAATAAAAACCCATATGCAAATTAAAAGCAGAAACAGTGCCAAGATGATCTTCATCTTGTGAGCTAGGAAAGATCGAGTAGAGGTATCGCCCAACTTCAGCACCCAATCTAACTGTAGGAGTTGAAAAGTGGACCTCATGTTAACATTTTAACCTCTTACTAAGCAGGGAGTACACAACACCTCAAAAAAATCCTCTTTAATGCTCAAATTCACAAGTTCATTACATAAATATTTTTCCTTAAAGAATCACCTCCTGTTGCTTGAAATTCAACCAAATGTTTAATCTCCTCACTAATACCTGCAAAACATCTGCATTGTGTCTATTGATGTAATCTCACTACCCCATCCAAGGATTCAAAGATAAATAAAAATGAAGTATTTGGGTGGAAAAGATGTGTGATGTATGTCCATGACATATGCAAACAGCCCTTTTTATTCCAGCATTTTGTTGTTTTTAATAAAAATAGTATCAGATCACACAAGATTAATTTCCAAGGAAGATGAAGAATACTTCTATCCAGTTATTTTACAGAATCACAGAATCGATTTGGTTGTAAGAGACCTCTGGGATCACCAAGTCCAACCTTTGCCCTAACACCCCCATGCCAATTGGACCATGGCACTAAGTGCCACGTCCAGTCTTTTCTTAAACACCTCCAGGGATGGCAACTCCACCACCTCCCTGGGCAGCCCATTCCAATGCCTAATGACCCTTTCTGAGAACTCTTTTCCTGACAACACCATTAGAAAACAGATAAATTAGGAAAAGGAAAAATTAATTTTTGTAATGGCAAATAAAATCAGAAGCTGAAGTTGGGTCTCAGCCAGACAGCTTTTTAAAGCCATAATGAAGCTTTAAAAATGCCCAAGACCTTTTTTCCTGATAAAGATCACAACCAAATCATAGAGTCTTGACATTTTTCTAATGTTTAACATGGGTTTTGGCAGCAACAACCAGATGTTCCTGGTTATTAGCAGATGCAAAGTCTAGGCCAGTGTAACAGTAGGTTTATCATGAACACTTCCCCCCAGACATCTGAGGGGCATAAGTTTATGGGAGAGATTCTTGGGAGATCACAGGCAATTATAAACGTCGACACCTTATTTTAAGTAGTAGAAAAGATAATTGAAAAATACAAACATATCTGAGTTAGGGCACACTAAGTTCAGTTTGATGAGCAGCCAAATGCCTTCACTGCTTAAGCTTAGTAACTTGCTACTGTCCCAGAAAATGAATCCTGGATGTCCTTCTGTAACAGCACTTTTGCAAGGTCAAACGTTAATACACTAAGGAGAAGAATCTGACTCGCTTAGGAGCTGAAGGAGAGGTTCTAGAAGTCAACATCATACATCATTTTGGTTTCAAGTATGTATAGACTCACAGGAACGTTATTTCTGAAAATGAGAGGAAAGACAAATGGACTCAGGATCATTGGTTCCAATACCTGCCCGTCTGCCCAGACCCTCTTGAAAAGCTGACTACAGCTGAAGTTGTCATCTGGCACATGGTAGCAGACACTGCTACAGTTACATTTAGAATTAAAGTGGATCAATCTAAAAGAATGGTAGCTTGGTAAAATGGTGTCACTATTGCCTCAAAAATGTGAGGTAGATGAAAAAGTACAACCCATAGACTCTAGCATGTATCCTTTTCATTTCAGGGTCCTTGAAAGAAGACCAGAGTATGATAAATAGGCACAGAAAAGGATGGTACTCTAATGGGCAGAAACAAACTGAAATAGTATATTCCCTGTGCTTTCATAGCAGGTGTGACATTCAGTAAAAAACAGTAAGTTTTAATATGCTGACACCAAGCTCATACACCAGATGTTCATGTGTGGAAATTGCTTTTTATTTAAAAATAACATTGGTAAGATCAGCTCTGTGCAAACTACAGTGGAATATGTAAAAACATGGTTTAAAAGGCCTTATTGATATTCTTTTGTGATGGTGATAGAACTTGCTTCTGTCTCCATCAACGATTTATCCCATTTTCCTAAATTCCAGCAAAGGACTTAGAGTACACTGCTCCATGCCAAAATTACCACATGAAAAACAGCTGTAGTGCAAAAAGGGTCTGAGAATTATTACTTGGTCTTTGAAATCAAATACCTTAATTATCAAGAGTCCAAACCACAACTCTGCGAAAGCTATAAAAGTATTTTAAACACTCATTCTGTTCTTCAGATTGTAACATCTCAGGGATTTCCAAAGGCAAGTCCTCAAATTCCTTGAATACTTGAAAATATTCACTTTCCAAAGACATAAAACTAACTTGGTTGTATGTCAATAGATTTGAAACATGGACATTTCTACTCACAAAAAAATATAGCTTCGGTCCAGGATTAAGTATTGTCTGTTTAGTGTATTTTTTGAGACTGTAACACTACACTATGGGATAGATAAGGACTACTATCCCATGTGTGGTTGATCTGAAATGAGAACTGCTTTATGGCTTTTAGGAAAGCCAGACAAAACCGATGAAGATTTATGAAAACAGTCTCCTACCCTTTTACTGATTCTCAGCTCTCCCAAATTCTGCATAAACAGCACAAGATATTTGTCTTAAGATGCAAGACATTATCTTACCTTTATGCATCTAATTTCTGTCGTAATGAGATCATCTTTAACTAGATTGAATCCAATAAGCATCAATGCAAGTGACCATGATTTTGTGTAAACAGATCTCTTCATACTCCATATAATATACCTTACTAAATCAAAACCTATGGCCACAAACTATGCCAAAATTTAGAAAAAGAGTCAGTGGATAGGGAACTGAATCCAGTGAAGCATTTAATTAATGACAAGAGAACTGCTGAAGTAGGAAGATGATTTGGTAAAGATACATTTCCAAAAAGACTTGCTACAACCCTATTAGAAGTTTGTCTTTATGAGCAGAAAAAATTATTATTTAAGAAATACTGTTGAATCCACCACCTCCTGCCAAGAGTTCAGAATAGCCTAATGTTTCTAACAGGTTGTTTCCCATTTGCACTGTTGCAGTAGCAATTGTATTAAAGTTTCATTGTGGCAATTAAGAGTTGTTTTCACCACAGGATCATACAGAGACAATAACATGTGAATCCTAAACACATACAGTAGATCGATTTCAGTCAGCCTGGACAAGCACACCATGTGGAGTGGTACAGAAAATTTCATCACAACTCATACACTTTTTCTGCTTTCTTTGCTTTCAGACTGTGGATGAGGAAAGCAGCCCCCTTCGTCATCTCTTGTGTTTCTATTATTTTTTCAACATGATGAACTAGTAAGTTTGACTGAAGTATAAAGAACTATGCTGCAAGAAATGTTAGATGAATCAGCTGACAAAACATTAACATTACTCTTTACCACAGAAGTAATCCAAGTTTCTCGCTCTTTCTTCAGTTTCTTGGCCTCTGCTTTGGAACAAATGCAAATACGCAAAGGCTTTAGGACAAAACCAGGAATAGAACAGCAGCAAGACTGGCTAATAGTATTTGTCTCCAAACAGATATTATTACTTCTATAAAATATTCAAGAGAAGGCTTTCACCAGAAATGCTGCAGCTATTTTGCATTATTTTCCTGGTGCCTAAAAGGCTGGATGTTACAGTCCTGTATATAGGATTCATGGGTTTTCCCTCCATCTATAAATTAATCTTACCTTCAAAGCACACAATACAGAAAAGGAACCACCCCTCACCTCGCCACCAATCCTAGGTAACCGTAAGAGATTTTACTTCAAGCAAGTGATCTTGCATCAAGATATACATCCAATTTTTCTGAGGTGGTGTGGTCTAACCCCAGCCGTCAACTAAGTACCACACAGCTGCTTGCTCGCTCCTCCCCCCACTCCAGTGGGATGTGGAGCAGAATTGGAAAAAACATGAAACCTGTGGGTTGAGATAAGAACAGTTTAATAATTGAAATAAAATATAATAATAGTAGAAATGAAAAGGGAGGTAACAAAAAGAGAGAGAAACAAAACCCAAGACAGACAAGTGATGGTCAATACAGTTTTTCACAGGCAGAGCACAGGAAACTGAAAAATCCTTGACTTAGAGCAAGCACTACTTAGCAACAACTAAAACATCCGTGTGTTATCAACATTATTCTCATACTAAAACACAGCACTGTACCAGTTACTAGGAAGAAAATTAACTCTATCCCAGCTGAAACCAGGACATGAGGTTATGTATCTCACTTGTTGAAAACCATTTCCTTTTTACCTAAGAAATTAAAAGATCAAAATTCATAAGATAACACATTTCAAGCAGATTTCTGTTCTTTCTGGGCACAAAAGATTATATAAGTATTTTACCTACTGTTTTCCTAATTATAAAAAAAATAGCCTATGCATCCTTTGCTTTAAAAAAACTTGTCTCATTTTATGGCAATTCATTCACAAAGCAGTAAAGTATTAAGAATTTGCCCCACTTTTGTTTTAATTAAATTTAAGGAGATTGGAGTTTTCCCATTGTGGTATCTTCAGGGAGATAACATATGCCTTACAGGTTACAGAAGCCTTCATAGAAAGACAATTGAGAAATAAACAGAAAAAGTCATTCTTTTTCTAGGAGTCGTCTAATTTTATACTCCCTCAGGATTTTTCAGTCCTTTTCCTGTCCTTTTCAGGACTATGGCATGCGTTAATACAGACATTACTGTTTTAATAGCAGACACAGAAAAACACTCTTGTAAGACAAAAGTTTGCTTATGCATTTTGCTCTTATACAGAAGATTCATTTCATTACATGCAAACATACAGTTTGAAAATTTGGAAGACAGTAAAACACTTCCGTTTTGCTTTGAGTGAGATTAAGATCCAAAAAAATCGGCACCCTATGTTACAATCTAGCAATCAAGTTAGACAAATTTATGCAATCTGCTTTTTTTTTCCTGAGATGCCCCATGGCCTTCATAAATCAGAAGCATCGATTACTTATTCCACACTAATTCTACAAAGTTTTCAACACGAGTGCTATGGACTGAATGAGAGCAGAACATTCCTTCAGGATGTCTTCTGCAGTTCAGAGAGAAGCTATAGACTTTTCAAACAGACTAATTCTGCTCTCTGCATTGACTGCTGACTCTCCAAAAAGAAACAGCTTGGGAGAAAAGATTTTAATGGCTACCTGAGCTCACCAAGAAAACAAGAAAAACAAAGCAACAACTGAGTCTGAAGAAGAGCTCCATACAAGATTTTATCATTGCTTAGGCCACTGTCATCCAGTTTTTAGTGTAACACAAATCAACGATAAAGAGTATTAGACTATCACTTAGTTTCTTTCACGGTAGGTAAGAACTCCGCAAATTAAAGGTTATAATCTTTCATGTTGTAATAATTAATGAATACATTTAAAGTATCATCACTCTAATAAAGGACGACTTAGGAAACCACAAGAATAAAAGAACAATTTATTATAAGAATTACCTTGACATTTTCATATTTCACTTTGAAAATCATTAAGTTTTTTAATGTATGTTACTATTTTTAGGGCTAGCTGGAAAAATGGTTTTGATCTTCAGGGTATTAATCATCTACTTAGAGCACAGAAGCAATGAAAAAGCAGCCAGGTGAGCACTCCATAGCTTAGCCCACTCAGTCACCTGCACCAGAGGAGGCACTGATGGGCAATTCCACAGTGCTGCCTCCAGTACGACTGGAAACACGCTGCAGTGCTGACCAAAGTCAGAGATGAACATGGCCCCTCCCCACTGCATACTGTATTCTCGCTTCCTGACACAAATCAAAAGGCTTTGGAGGACAGTTGCATTTAAATCAGTTCTTTGCCTTATGCTTTCCCCTCCCTGCTTCCATTTCCTTGAGCTATTAAATCTCAAAAAACAAACAAAAGACTCAAGTAAAACAGTGTAGCAGATATTTACAAGGGGATGTACAAGTGTAAGCAACTAATCCAGTTTGTTTATGTTAGGCTTAGAGATGACAAAATGTTTTTTTTGCATCTCATATTTTGTTATACATAAAAATAACTAAAAAAAATATTAGTTGTAACAAGAAGTGTGCTGAAACTGATCTTTATTTTTGCAGAACAGAAGAAAACAAACAGGTAAGGAAAGTATGCCCAAACTCTACTCAGGAATGCATCTTATCCTTAGAACTTTAGAGGAGAAGGACTAACAGTGTTGGCTGATGAGAAGCTCAACATGGCCTGGCAATGTGCACTTGCAGCCCAGAAAGCCAACTGTGTCCTGGGCTGCATTACAAGAAGCATGACCAGCAGGTCAAGGCAGCGGATTCTCCCCCTCTACTCCGCTCTGGGGCCCCCAACACAAGGACGTGGACCTGTTGGAGCGAGGCCAGAGGAGGCCATGAAGATGATCTGAGGGCTGGAGCACCTCTCCTGCGAGGACAGGCTGAGAGAGTTGGGGTTGTTCAGCCTGGAGAAGAGAAGGCTCCAGGCAGACCTTAGAGCAGCCTTCCAGTACCTAAAGGGCCTACAAGAAAGCTGGGGGGAACTTTTTACAAGGGCATGTAGTGCTAGGACAAGGGGTAATGGCTTTAAACTGGAAGAGGGAAGATTTAGATTAGATACTAGGAAGAAATTCTTCACCACAAGGCTGGTGAGGCACTGGCACAGGTTGCCCAGAGAAGTTGTGGATGCCCCATCCCTGGAAGTGTTCAAGGCCAGGCTGGGTAGGGCTTCGAGCCACCGGGTCTGGTGGAAGGTGTCCCTGCCCATGGCAGGGGAGTTGGAACTAGATGGTCTTTATGGTCCTTTCCAACCAAACCATTCTATGATTCCGTGATAACTTTTTGAATTTTGAGATGCATTGATTTCTCAATGTCTGACAAATACAGCTGTCTTTGCTACTGCACTGGAAAGAAGTAACTCAAGGTTCAACAATCTTCTGCAACTTTTCAGAGCAATCTATGCCTGCTATCATATGCCACTAGGATGAATTGCAAAGATAGTTTAATCCCTGATTACAAGTAAAGACTCTTGGAATACTGGAGCAATGCACAGATGGTGTGATAGAAAATGTTAACAGCTCTGTCCTACTAATACTATTTTGTGGACAGTAGCAGGACCACAGGAAAAGTGCTAAACCATAAAATCCCAGCTCAAAAGCATTAACTACTTATTTATACTTGATATTAAAAAGGGATTGAGGGCAAAAGTGTAAACCTAAGTGTCTGTGGGAAGGACCCACACTGGAGAAGTTTGTGAAAGACTGTATCCCCTGGGAAGGATCCCAGGCTGGAGCAGGGGAATAACGTAAGAAAGTAGCAGTGGAGATGAAGTGTAATGACCTGACCACAACCCTCCATTCCCCATCCCCTTGCACCACCGGGGAGGAGGCTGAAGAGTTGGGACTGAAGTTGAGCCAGGGAAGAAGGTGTTTTTAGTTTTATTTCTCACTATTTTACTCTAGTATTGATTAAGTTAGTTTTCCCCAAGTAGAGCCTGTTTTGCCTGTGACAGTCATTGGCGAGTGGTCTCCCTGTCCTCATCTTGACCCATGAGCTTTTCCACTGTATTTTCTTCCCCTGTCCCGCTGAGGAGGTAGAGCGAGAGAGCAGCTTGGTGGACACGTGGTGGCCAGCCAAGGTTAACCCACCTCACTTTGTTTATAAAAATTTGAATAAGGAAGTCTAGGAATTCAGTTTCTCACAGGGCCCCTAACAAGACCTAACACAACTGCTGGCCATCAGCCAGAAACAGATCTGCATCAAACAGATCCTGCCAGTGACATTGCTCTCATCACATCTCATTTTATAACTTTAAAAAGCTGTGCAAACAGCAACTAATCCTCTCTCATGCAATATCAGCTTATCCTCAGAGACATTAAGTAACCAACGCAGTCACACCATAGATGCAAGACAAAGCGAAGTTCTAACCTTTACTGTAACTGCCCAGATAAGCAACCCAAGTACAAGACAAACACATTTTAAAAGTGTACATTTCCCGCTGATTGTCAGGACGAGTGATGTGAACTTAAGCCCCTGCAGAATGTGACCTAAATTAAATACAAAGATCTCAATAGCAGAACCTTAGGCTTCCTAATTTAGAAACTCAACTCCTTTAGTAAAAGGGAGAGACAAATCGGAGCCTGAAGGGAAAGGGCTGTTTAATGTTTCATCCAACGTGGGAGGCAGTTGGTGCATTTCCCAAGCTTTTTTCCTCCACCTCCCTGGCCCAGTAGAGACCTTGAATGTCATGGAGATGCCAATCTGCCAATTAAGGAGCACCTTTAATCACCTTCAAGATGAATAATCCTTCTAAAGCTTGTCCCTCAGCTGGGAGGAGGGAGTGGATTGTCAAAGGTCAGTAACATTAACAGTCAAGAGCAATAGAAAAGCAATGGGGAGATGATAGATGTAATTGAAAGCCTGGAGAGTGACAGAGGAAGAGGAAGAAAGAAAGAGCAGTTTTGTAGAGGTATTTGCTCCAGGGAAAGTATGGGGCCTCCTATTTTGGGGAAAGAGACTAGGAAGATCTGATATCCCACAGGGTAGGCAACAATCTTTGTCAAGGCGTAGAGATAGGTAGAGGAACAGAGTGAATTAAGCTGAGGGAAGTTCTGCCTGCAAAGGGAGGGAATAGTGCATAGTAAAATCTTTTGCTTCCCAGTCCACCCACTTGCTAGTATAGCTACCTACACCCAGAAAAGATGGGATGGAAGGATTAGACACATTACCTGTCAACAAACCTGGCTGATACAGCCCCAGCATAGGGTTTTAACCACAGGGCGGTAGAGGCTCTACCATAATTTTTCTTCCTGCTTCAGGTGAGGAAGAAAAGAAAGAGAGGTAGGTGAAAAATGCCAGATGAAACCAATCCTTTCCACCCCAACCAATTCTTTCCTCTTCTGCTCAAACAACCTTGCCAGCATGGCTTCCCTCCCCTGCCAATTCACAATGCCAGCCCATGACTTCCACTCAATCACCATCTGCAATAGTTCAGACCCCATCAGTTCTCTAAATTGCCCTCTGCCCACACGCTATGCAAGCCCCAAGTCAGAGCATGTCCAAGGGAAGATTACACAAGGAAGTCAGTGCCAGGTTTCCAAGAGTCACAGTTTTACAAGGCAAGAAGGTGGTGAACCATGCCAGCATCTACCCGCAACTATCAGCCTCTGTTAAAAGCAAACAGCAACAACAGTGTTAAGTACTACTTAAAGTGAGTTTCCTGCCCAGACACTCTTAGGCTCACAAAACCTCAGTTCTCAGTGCACTTAGTTACAACCTACATGTACCTACAGTTAGCAGGCATGCTACTCAGAGTGGCAGAAACAGCCAAGTCAAATCAACCACAGCAGGGGACTCAGCTGGGTGTAATGGGAAAGGGAGACAAAGTGAATTTCTTTGAAGACAGAATTCCTTACAGGACATTGTACATACAAGAGTAGGGAGGTTTCTGTATTTCAGAAAAAAATCATGAGACTGCAGTAAGTAACTTTTAACCAAGTTAACTATAGAAATAGCACTTTTGTCCTTTCAGTGGTCAAAACAACAAAGCTGCTAAATAATTACAAACCTTGTTTATTACAAATGAAAACTTCAAAACCACCATTTTCTTTAAAACAACTTTTTCTGTTTAGAAATTAAAGGTAAACTTTTTAGAATTTCACCACCATAATGTTTGGACTGTAAGCATTGTATGAGTGGCAAGTTATTTAAACAAAAGCTAGTAAAAAATACTATAGCTCAAAAACCCTGCAAACTCTCTTTCTACTTGAATCTCTCGATAAGACAGTCATTCTTTTCTTCCCTGTCCAGCTACATCTGCTGCAGACACATACACAGCTGGTTTCAGTAATTTGATAATTCCCCCCCTTGCAGAGCAAGCACCACAATGCACACACAAACATGAGTCATATTCGCTGCTCCAAAAGGAAGTAAAATTAATCAGCAGACCAGTGACATTGGCTCTGCAAAATAAACAAATGGTATTTTCTATCCTGCCTTCCAGTTAACAGGGTATCAGTGCTGCCTCTCAAACATTTTGTCATTATAACACTTTTGAGCACAGGACTGCTCCCATTTTTGCCATGCAGAGAAATTATCTTAAAGGATAGTTGCTGTTTTTAGAGGCAGCACTGGAAACTATGCAACTCAGCTCCAAACTGTGAGCTCATATACCTTAATGGAGGTGAAGATGTTTAATCACACACTTACTGTGTACTGTTGATTTAAAAAGGTCATTTAAGGAGTTCTTAACCTGTCTCTTCATTTACTTGAATTACAACCTTGAGAATAGATTACAGTGCTGCAAAACCACAAAACAGTGGTTTCCTTCATTAGATCCACCATCTCTTTTTAGATAAAAGACTTAACCTTTCCTTCCTCTGCTGTTCCCACCTCTTCTAAGGCATATCCAGGAATTTTTCCCTTGCCAATATTTGGGGGAGGCTTCATGAGTGTGAGATTTAAACATAAAGGAACTCCAGATCTAAAAAAAGACTTTTTTTCAGTTTTCTTCCAGTATTTGAGATGTGTTGAAGAAAGGTAAACACTTTGAGTCTTTGTCAAAAGCCACTCTAAGGGAAATAGTGAGAACCTGAAGCTTTAAACAGTATGGTTACACAGGAAAAAATCTTTTATGTCTTATTCTGGCATTTCAAGACTTATTACAGAATACTCAGCTCCTCCTTTTGTCTCTGACTTGCCCCCACAGTTCTTGCACAGGCACTAGCTGCTCATGCTACTCAACCAAATTTACAGTGCTCAAAATATAATTAAAATTCATGCGATGTGGAAAGCCATCTACTAATTTGATGATTAAGTGTTTTCCATGTCTACAATAACTATAATCATAACCACTCCTAGACCTAGAATAAATTTCACCAGTAAGTTAAAAACCCACACAGCGTTGCCATTTATCCACTGTTTCAAGAGCTACAGTCCAGATAGAGAGTGCCATAATTATCAGTGATCTAGACACAACATGGTTTCAGCTAAGAGCAGATTCAGTAAGCAACTGAGCATTTTCAACTGCAGCCTATAAAAGGTTCCTGGTATCCCAGTATGAATAAGTATCAGAGTATTTTAAGGACACAGAAGATCCCTTCAGAATTTGGTGAACAATATTTATGACAACAGAAATGTAAATACACCATTTTGCCTTTAATGCCACTGCTTGAGTGTCTGTACTACCCAAACTCACCAATGATTTGGGGCAACTGAGTTTCAGGACAAAGCATCTGTTCCTTGTTAGCTAGAGGGAAGATTGTTTTAGAGCATTCCAAACCGAGTTACACCTGCAGTAGCTGAGTTTTCATCTAAGCAAGTTTGAAAACTGAAGACAAACATAAGCAGATACTCATTAAAATGCTACTTATGTAGCTTAACAATCAAGGACTCTCCCTGCAGTTTTAAGTGTCTACTCTTGTCACTCAAGCAAATACCTACAAAGAAAATGCTAGTGGTTGCTACCTGCAGTTACTTGGTCTATAGAGAATCATTTAATCAGCTTGTGTAAACTGGTGTCGGTTTCTCACAGTTCTTTTATCAAGCTAACAACTCAGCTGTTACACCTCATTGCTCCAGAATGTACATCATTCCCCTTAACTTCCTTGTCAGAGGGCAGACCAGCAGAAGCTGTAGAAATTGCAATGCAATATAAACAGGCAAAAGCTGTCTCAAGGCATTTTCAGAACTTTATCAGGAAATTCTCCCCACACTTGGCCACTATACCACTCCTGCAATTTTTTAAAATTTATTTTCAGTTGTAGAATACCTAAGATACCTTAGAAAAGACTGAAGCAGGAAGCCATTCTATTTAACTCAGTGACCTACCAAACAAAAGAGATTGCAAAAACAATGTGTTTCTTTAAAAAAACAAAAACCGAACAAACAAAAAAACCCAGTCAGACTCTACATTCAGGGGTATTTAGCTGGCTCTTACAGGTTTTTACTTCTTAGATTCTAACCTTTTTCTCTAAGACCTACTGTCAAGCTTAAAATTTTGGCTTTTAACTATGTCTTGTTGTCATGGTACCATTTACTTTACATGTACACTAAACTGATGGCAACTTTACTTTACATGTTAATGAAACACAAGCAACGCTTACTTAAAATACTGCTCTTGCTATTAGCTACTTGTATATTTTAACTGGGGAGTTTAAAACTTAAAAGTCTAACTGTATAGAGTGCTCAGTGCTTGTAAAGTATCACTTAGAACGAGCTGATAGCCTGTGCAAGTTTGACATAAGGAACATCCACAATTAGTATATTGTTACAGCTATGCAAGTGGTAATTATTGATCAATTAACTTGGACCTGCAAATCAGATCTGAATTTGAACTCAAACTCAATTAGTGCTTACAAATAGCAAAATTCAGGAAGTTATCATTCATTGATTTGATTTGTTTCCTCATTCACTTCTTCTATAACATGGCTACACAAGGTAAATTTTGCCATTACCAGTCAGTTTCTCATGATACAATGCCTTCTGAATGCTTTATTGTTTACTAAGATTCATTTCAGCTGTTTTGATTGTGCAAAGTCTGTAACATATTACCTGCTACTAGCTGTCCACCCTAATCTCCCCTGACTTTTAAAAACAGCTCAGGTGAGTCTCTGGTTCACCTACTTAAACTTAGAGATTAATGTCACTTTTACACCACTATTATGCCTACATTACTTCAAACTGTAACATCTGACCTATTAAGAGGCAAACTTCCAAACATGAAACATTTTGGCAGTGCCACTCTTACGGTTACTGCTGCAGAAGTGATAGCAAGCAAGTGGCTCTACTGAATATTTCTATGAAAGACCAGAATAAGTAACTCCCCAGAGCTCTGCAGCAAAGCAACACCAGAAGCTCAGCAATTGTCCCCACAGGCAAGTGAAAATATTTTGCAGTAGTACTAGGGACCCACAGCAAAACCTCAAAGTCTCCAAGCGTTATTAAATTTGAACATCAGCAAGATTTGTTGCTATCACTCCAGCTAGATTCTACTGAGCATCTTTCAGCTATGCTGCAGTTAGACACTACATAGTATTTAGGATCTATTGGAGTATATAGAAGTGGTATAAAACTGTTCTTTCAGTTTGAACAGAGAGAATTCTGCATACTGAAATAGAAGCACGTTAGACTTCTTGAGCAAACCCCCAGATGTGGTAAGACAACTTGTTTCTCCACTTGAAAAACTACAGCATGCACAGGTCTATAGAGGTTTTAGTACTGCACATGATAAACAATAATTGAAGCAAAATAAAGTCTCCAGCATGCAATAACATAAACCATGAGGTCAGACACCACAAAGTGTTGTGTGCATTGTTTATTGAACTTCAAATTCCATGGTACATCATAGATTAAATAGTTAAAAACTGTTTACTATCATACAAGGTTCAGAATAGTCTTTCAAAATGTCTCTTTGGACAAAACTAAGAGCTAAATTCAAGCACAATTCCCCCAGAGCAGAATGCTAGGGGTGGAAGAAAGCTTCAGAGTACTGACTGTACACAACACTACAAAAGGCATGATAGCACACCAAGTCATTGTTCGCTGCTGCAACACACGCTTCAAAGAAATTCTATACAACGCTTATTACCATCACGGGCAGGCACCTGCTATATTAGTGGGACACATCACTCTCAGACCCTGCTCCTCCAAGACTTCAGTACTCCACATAAGAGTACAGACTCTCAGTTCTGGGATCTGTAATGTTTTACCTTAGAGCTGAAACCAGATTTGAGACTATTAGCACTAAATATAGTCATAAACAGCAAGAGCAAGGTCCTGCCCTTATGCTCTTCAACCCTGACACACAAGATGCCTACCACTGAAATTTTTATCTTAAAGACATATTACCTGACATCTAACAACTATGAATGTGAACAGCAGCAATGTCTTCGATTACTCTGAAGTTTTAGACTGGTTGAAGTGGGAGACTAGTGCTTGAACCGGACTGTTCAACATTGCATCCTATCTGTGCCATCTTGCCTCAAATGAATATACAATTAAGTAAAACAAAATGCATCAAAAAAGATAAATCAGTCAACTGTAAACTGTTGGCAAGAATCATTCAATTATATATTTGTCCTCTACTTCAGGCATTTGTACAAGACACTGGAGCCTAGAAGCATTAGCTTTAAATTGTGCAACTTCAGAATTTCCTTCAGGAGGAGTTCAGTCATGTGACCAGACAAAAAGGTCTCCCAACCTTGCATGGCAGCCATCAGTCATAGCTCACCTCACAATAAGGTTCCGAGCCAGAACGTCAAAAAAGCACAGTAGTGCTGATTCCAAGCAAAGTCAGGATTTACAGTTCAAGATTTCCCTGCTGTATTACTGTTTCCATTTGCAACACTAGTTACTGAGGAAGCCTCTCAAAGGCACCACTCCCAGCTGCAGTACATACAGTGGTACTGATGCAAACATTTATTTTGCTGCAAAGCAGTTGGATGTATTAGGGCTTCCACAGAACCAAGCACGCACAACATGAAAACATGTAAAACAGCACGTTTAACCTCAGCAGCCCCTTTGAGTGATGTCTTGTCCTGAAGATTTTGTAATATCCATTGTAGTGAACACCTGCAAGACACCAAAAGAACAGCTTATTTACTGTTGCTTTGTATTATCATCCACATGGCTATTGGTCTTCTCTTGTAAAGTAACAATACTAGATTTCTTTGAACTGTTACAATGGAAAACAAGTTGCAGTGCACAACTAACACATTTTCTATCCCATGTCAGTATCTTACGGTTAGAAGTTAAGTAAATACTAAATAAATCTCATAAAATACAATGTAGTATTCTTTCCTCGCATCTAGGTAACCATCTTCAAAAGTAGGTTTTAAATCAAGCTGTGCCCCTCTCCGTCCCTTACCTCTCCACAAGTTGGATGGATACCAATTGTTTCGTCAAGTAATTCTTTCGTGAGACCACATTTTATTGCAGCAGCAAAACCCTGGGTAACTTCACCAGCATTAGGTCCAAGAACATGAAATCCTATCACACGATTCTTTAAGACAGGTGAGAGCAAAACAGGAGTTAGCACTAGGTACAGTGTAACAAAAGCTCTAGTATGTAACTCCCACTATGCTAAAAATATGTTATGCAAGCAGGTCAATAGCAGAGTCTTTAAAAAAAATGAACTACTTGAAGAAAGTAGTTCTGCAGATCTTTTCAGTCCATTATAGCAGAATGAAGTAAGTTTTAAAATGAATGAGTTTTTAAAATCACTGCACAGCACTAATTCAAGGGTACTGCCTAAAACTGAACAAATTCTAGCTTTGTCAGCTGTTTTTGTGATTTTATAGACACACAGTATGTTTAGTACATTCAGATTTAAAATACTTTTCTACATTGAAATTAGGTCAGGCAGAGGACCTGTTTATATTGTTTGTTAAATATCTGATACTGAAGAGTTTCACTGGCTGTTCCGTTCTTCCCCAAGCAGTTAACAAGAAGAAAAATGAAAATATTATAGGCTTGAATTTTGAGCAAGTTGTCTCTGTAGCAAGAGCTAGAGTGATGGCAGTAGGCTATAAAAAAGAAATTAAAAATGGTTTTGATTCATTTTGATTTGTTTCATTAATTGGTTTATCAAAAGGGATGGGAAAATGTTTTAAAACATTTTCCCAGGATGTTCCCATACCTTCAGAGATATCCTAGCCCAGGTCTGGCCATGATTTGCAAGACAGGATACAAATTCCTCACAATACAAGAGATTTACATGCACTATTTACTTTACATTCTCCTCCAGCATCCTAGGAAAAAACCTTTCACATAGAAATCTAAATGAAGTCCCTTCTTCCACTGTGTTCTTTACATTTGGATTATTTCCAATGAGGTTCCAATAAAAGTAGAACTTGAGCCTTTCAGCAGTCTTTGAGAAAGGGTTAGGTGGGCTAA
>NW_009610050.1:74851-92409 GCF_000690535.1 Cariama cristata
AAGCTTACTTCCTCTTAGCTTAAAAGCCAGGCTATTTCACCATATCATTCCTTCTCTCCAAAGTAATTTTAAACACTAAAAATCTTCCTTTATTTGTCTGTTCTCCCAGATAGTTTTGGGAAAAAATACCAGACAGCATTGGCACTTATTTTTTTGCAACAACGAGAACCTACTGATCAGTAGAAATTCCCATTTCTCCTCAGTTTTCTAGCACCAACCACGTTTTCCACGTTTCTACTAAACATACAAAACTCCACACTTTCCAAAGGGCAAAGAACACAAAGTACAGAAACCTAAAGCAAGACGCTAGATAGCACAGTTACTCAAAATTCACTTGGAAGAAAAACCCTGGCAAATTTCTTCACAAATCTATCCTTAAATAGGAACTCAGGATGACATTTCATAATAATATGTTAAAGCTACCACTTGCTCAAACAGCTGTTATATGAAAAAAACCCAAAACAAAACCATCAGCTCTCTCCAAATTCGTTAGACCTCTTAAAACAAATACTTAAGTTAACAGAATGGGTAGAGCTGGCCTCAGGCAGGTGAAATAAGAGACACTAGTCTTTTGGCTGGTCCAAAAAGAAATTTCAGGAATACACTCAGTACATCCATTTCAGCTTGCTACTTACATTGTCATGTTTACTGCAGATAATCTTTGCGTAACAAGTATTGTTATCTCTGCCTGGTACTGTCCATTCAAGTGGCCAGAACAAACTGTGATAAACCTGGGAGGATGACAAGAAAAACAGCAATAGAATTTGATGAATTAATTCAGTCAGATATAATTCTAACTTTTAATGTCTTTACAAATAGGTGGTTTGACATTTAACCCACTAGATTTTCATAACATACACTAGACAAGACAGTGATTTTTGTTCCCCCCAGCCCAAGCAGTCCATCCTCCGAAAGTCAGTACAGTAAGATTTGACTCAAACCATGCACCCTTGATTTAAATACTTCATTAAAACAGCAACAGCTACAAGACACAGATTTTAAGACTATACTTTCAGAAAGAGAAGTGCTTTCGTAGTACAAAGTTAATATCTAGTTACTGCAAGTTTAAACATATTCTTCACACAATTAACAGCAGAAGTTAAATAATGCCAAATGTATTGAAAGATGTAAGGAGTTAAACACAAGGTGTGCAAACAGCTTTAATGAAACTCTTCAGGGAAGAGCAGAATCCAGAAATTACCACAAAACACGGAAGTTATGATACTCCTATAGCCATAAGAAAAGGTCAGGAAGAAATTAATTCCCAATTCAACTACAGCAAACAAGCAGAAAACAGACAGTTCACCCTAGGAGTCCAGTATACTTCAGCAGTAAGTCTCTCATTCACAACAACAGAAAAAAATCCACCTACAGTTTTGCAACCTGAGTCTGGCCTCCTGAAGTCAAACGCTTCTCAGCAGCATGCAAATAGCTACGCACAATTCTAATGGTACCAAGTCCAGTCCTGGATTTCTGGGAGTCCAATACCCTGTTAGCCAGATAATAACACTTCCACAATCAAAGACCTATCTAGCTAACCTTTTAAATCTTAAGACTATGCCTTGAGTGTGCAAAGCAGCAAGGCTGAAGAAAAACATTCCTCAAGCTACAAGTTAAACAAGTCTTGAGTGCTCTCACCTCCAAGTTTTGCTTTCCATATTCTTCTATGGCTCGCTCTTCAGCGAATCCACAGCTGCCATACTCTAAAGGAGTAAACACTGTCGTTGGTACATTGATATAGTCACACTAAAAAAAAAAAATCTGTATTTAGACTATGCAAATTCTACACAGTACATAAAAAAAGTGCTAATACAACTTTTCTGGTTTACAGAACACTTGTAGTGCCCACAGTCAAGTGGACAAATCAACTCATGTTATTGCAATTTCTACGCTTTCTGCCTCAAAATAAGCTGAAGTTGTATTCTTATAGCTTTACCTTTGTGGAACTACCACCATAAAGCCTGCGGGCTAGCAGTTTCCCTGCTTGAATGGCAACTGGAGTAAGTTCCAGCTTTCCATCCAATATATCTCCGATAGCATAAACATAAGGCACATTGGTTTGTTCTTCATCATTTACAGGTACTTTACCATTCCTTTAAAGCAAACAGAAAAGAGAATAGAGTTCAGTATCATAACCTTCCTCAGAGCTCAGCAAAACACAGAGGGGAGAAGTTCTACTACAAAGATGTTATTCTAACTACTGAGTATATTTTATTAAATATGCTTATGCCTTTTTTACTTTAACTGCAAACTCTTTGTAGCATCAATTACCTCTGACTGTATATTCTGAAGTCAGTGTTCAGTGGGCCAGTTTTGACCTCAGCAACAGTGCGTGTCTGATGACAATGAAGTTACTCAGACATCTTTGGACTCACGATCTTTTGCTTGATTATTATACAGCTTGCAATGTATACTTTCCCCTACGGGGAAAGAGAGCTGCAACATCACTCCCATGTTTAAGTAAGTTGGCTTAGTAAGTTGTTAACTGCTGCAACCTGATCTTAATTTTTAATTAATCCTGCATCTTCCTTTGCACCAGTTTTGCACTGACACCAGGGAGAAACAAGAAAAAAGTTAAATCTGTAGGAAGTGAGTAGTTTGCTGCCTCTTTAAATCCCTAGATTAACTTTCCACATGAACTGCATAAAAAGTTTAATTTAACAGAATATCAAACTGCAGTTTCTAAGTAAATTAAGCAAATACATTAAATCTATTCCTTAAGCATAGTGGCCACTAAGTAGGTATTAATTCAGAATAGTTCTTCTATGAAATACATATTAAAGAAATGGAGTTAGTGACAACTCAAATCCAGGGGAGAAAAGATTTAAAGGTTCACATAATTGCCAGGTATAAGAGGATTTTTACACAACATCAAAACCATCAGTATCATTAGGTATTGTTAAAGTAGTAAAAAAAAAAAAAAAGACATTCAGTGGTTTAAGGGAATTGAGCAATACTCACTTCTCATTGATTTTGACACCAATTGTCTCTAAACCAATATTTCTGGTACATGCATCACGACCAATGGCTATCAAAACCTAAAAAAAAATATCAAAATTAAATGCAATAATTTTATGCAAGAAAAGCATAATCAGCATAACACCTCCTTTGGACTTTTTCTGAAAAAACTGAAGCGTATGACTGAAGTGATTTTTCCAAAAATTTTTTGAAAGAGCCACCAACAGTTCAGGCTCCTCCATGTGCAACTAATTCCAGGCACACAGTTTCACCCATTCTGCTGACAAGGCTCAATTGAAAACAAATACTGAATTTTTATGTATTTTTTTCTGTCAGTAATTTACGTGAACAACTTTTCAAACAAGACTTCTCTTTACTTTTTTCCCTGAACAACTTTTAAAGTATTTTAATACATTTTCACATGCTGCTATATTCAGTTATTTCAAATCCAGAAATGCTTACAGTGTTATATTCTTCTTCAAAGATTTCTGGTCCCTCAGTAGACTTTGCTGTCACTTTCAGTCTTCCAGGCATGCCTTCCTCCAGCTGTTCAACCTGTATAAATATCTGTAAGCTTAGAATGACCTTAAGCAGCAGAGCTCACTTACATTGTCACTTCAACCCTTGACCTACTAATCTATCATTCAGCAGTAAAAAAAGCTTAATCTCATAAAACATTTATTCCTGAACAGAGCCAAAGCCTTCCCAGCCAGCATATGCATTCTACACGTGCTGTTTAAAGTAATTTTGCACGGAGAGAAGAAACCTAAAGAAAGCACTTGCCTGAACAGGTACAAACTTCCTGATGAACTTAACACCATGTGTTTCCATGTGAGCACCTATTTTTTCTGCCATTTCTTGGTCAAAGCCCCGAAGGAGTATGGAACGCACCATCACCGTGACATCTAGACCTAGACCAGCAAGAAATCCTGCACACTCTAGAGCCACATAGGAAGCACCCACAACTAGAGTTTTGCCAGGGCAGTAAGGCAGGGAGAAGAGGTCATCACTAAAAAGAAAATAAGTGTAAGTTACAAGGTTCTTTCAACACAAGCTTCTTTGTTTTTGCAAACACTAGAGCAGACAAAGTTCAGTCTATTATGCGTTTTCATCTCACCTTGTAATACAGTATTCTTTATCTCCAGGGATACCCAGATATCTAGGCCTTTCTCCTGTTGCCAGGACAAAAGTCTCTGCTGTGTGATAGGTTACTTGTCCTTTTCTATTAGTTGCCTGTTTATATAGACACAGTTAAAATCTTTATCATATGAACAGGTTTTAAGATTAAATTTAGAAAGTATGTAATCCCCCCCCTAAATATTGTGGATATGTTTAAGAATGAAGAACAAGCAGTTTCAAACAAGAACTAATACATTTAGAGAAACCATGCAGGTCACTGAAGAACAATAGGTTTAAACCATAAACTCTCAGACTTTTCTCACATTAGTTAGAGCACTTAAAATCATTTACTCTTCGACTCCTGCCCACTTCAACTACTCTTTTAGACTGAGTTGTTCAGAACAACTTTACTTTCAAGTTACAAAAAGCCACAACAAATTAAGCCCTCTCTGCCCCCCGCTTCCAATAAAAGGCCAACACAATGCTAGTGACAAAATAACATCAAATAGTTCTTAGGCTAATGTAGAAATTAAAAAAATAAGTACCTAGTTACATGATTTCAGAGGGCTTAAGACCCAACCTTAAATGAATTCAAACTGATTTGACTTCTAGAGGCCCTTGGTCTTGGGAAATTTAATCTTGCCAATGCACCTCTCAAAATGTGACCTTCATTCTTGCTCTTTAGTTATTTTCCCAACACAGATGAAGGGAAACTTGCTCCCCATTGAGTCATCAGGTAATTCAGGTTGGAAGGGATCTCAGGAGGTCATCTAGTCCAACCTCCTGGTAAAAGTCTTTCTGTTCTACTTCATTTACAGACTAAGGACGCTGAAGTAGATGACCTGCATACCTAGACACTAGAACAGTCAGTAAATGAGGTAAGTTGAGCATACTACTGTCTTTTCAGTGCTGGTTTCTTGGTTTGAAACACATGTAGCTCAGCCTTCATAAACTCATATTGAAAACAGACAATTACACCCACTGAACCAAACAGTTGTCTTCAATATGCACTTCCTCTAAGTTGAGCTTGCTACAGTATGATCACTTACAGCATGATTGCCAGCACATGCTTTGTCTTGCAAAACTGACAGTTTAATTCTTATGCTAATATAGCATAAGGTTCTAGCAGTGCTGTTACGTAAGTGCTTAATCTGAATTTAATTTGAATAGTTTTTATGCTTTAGCATAAAGATTTTCCAAGCGGCAAAAGCTTTTCTCCAACCCCTCCCCCCGCCCCCGCTCAGGCTGCTGACCTCACTCATGAAGTTAGCAGCTCAGGCCACCTTACTCTATTCATGCAAGATGTAAGTTTACAGATATCCATGTTACTTTTACGTAACAGTAACTAAGTTTGCAAACACTGTGGTATGTACTGAAGTATAATAATAATTTGAATCAACTTATTTCACAAATGAGTTTTTAACTTCAGTTGACTTAAGTTGGCAATGTCAAGATGAAGCCTTTTTATTGTTGGATTTTAAAAGGCCATTTTAGAACACAAGTTCTCCCTCCCAACTAAATGTTTTAAACGCAGCACATACCTTAATTTTGTGTGGCTCAATGAATTCTCCGTAAGAATTGAGGTATGTCACAGACTTCTCTCTTAAGGACACTCGATAGCCCCAGTTTAAAGAACCAATGTAGTTTTGAATTGCTTCTACCATGATCTCCCAGTTGTGTTTAACTGAAATAAGATGTTAATTTCATATTTAAAGAAATCAAAGTGCAATGAACCCTTAAAGAAAAACTTAAGTCTTATTCATTGTATATCATGCTAAGAAAACATCATTATCATCAGTAATGAGGATACATATTAAAGTATTGTTCTACTATGCGAATATTTACCTGACTTGTTACTATCAGAAATAAGCCCATTCTAGAAGTTTTCATTTAATTCAAATATAGGGAACAAAACACAATTAGCTTTCAATCCTGAAGGTTTCTATGACTCAAGGAGGATGCCTTCTGATTCACCTAAGAAAACTACTGAACTCTGCCTCTAGTTTACTAAGTCCAAAGTACAAGAACAATCTTAAGCTCAGTCTCATCTGTACACCATCTTTCTTGGTCTGTCCTGTGTTCTTACTAACCTTGTTCTTCATATTGCCAGCCGTATTTCCTTGAATCTTGGAGTGCCTGACCCAGAAGTGCTGCTTGATGCATTAGCTTCTTAGGAATGCAACCTACATTTACACATGTGCCACCAAGTCCTAAGATGGAAAGAGCCATGTTATTACCTGCGTGAAAAGGGTATTTACACTTTTCCTATCACGTGCTTTGTATAATCACCCATACAACAGTTGGGGATGTTTGCTATAGTCACAGAAGTAACACGAAATTTCTGTTGTAAGAGACATTTTAAAATACAATGAACATGCTAAGCTTACAAGTTTGTATTCAGTTTAAGAGGTTACTCAAGTCATTGAACCAAGAAGGGTACAGTGTGTTGTCTTAAACACAGACCCAGGATACTTACTCCAGAGTGCTTCAGATTTTAGTCAGATTGACAGCTAAGCAAGGCAAAAAGCCCAGAGTTCCTAGAGCTTAGCATCACCTATTACGTGGAATTTGAAATATGTATTCTTTTGAAATCTTAGCTATGAAAGCACATTCATACCTCAACTCAATGAGACTTGACCAACAAAGTTCCTTACTCATTTTCAACTGCCAATAGCATTAATAAGGTCAGACAGCAGCTGTCTTTAATTACAGAAAGGTGAGGCATGCATAGCCATATAGTCACACTGTTCTAGAGGTAGCCTAGATCAGTTGTCCACAGAATAGAACTAGATGAACTAAAAGGCAAAAAAAAGCCCCACAATCATGAGAATGTGAACATGCACATACACACTATCTGGACACGATTTGAAAGTGAACAGACTAGAACAACATTTGACAAAGAACTGAGAGTTAGCAATGGACAAAACAGATAACTGTCCAGAAAAGTAAGCATGCCAGGACAACAACTCCTTTGTTATCTGTGTTCCAGAATTACAGGAATTCAGCCGCATTCTAAGAATACAAATCCATAGTATCTAACAACTGAGTCGCACTCAGAAAATCATAAACATCATAAAATAGAAGTTAACAGAAGCCCTACCCCATGAGGTTCCAAGAGGCGTTGGAACAACATAATCTAATACCATTACTTTCTTTCCGAAGGCAGCAGCTTCCTATAAAAGACAGAGGTGCAAGTCAGGATTACTGAACTTTTCCCTGACCAAGAAAGCCTGTCTGCTCACTTATGGTCATGATACTCTTAGCACTAACAGAAGGCTCTTTTGCTAGTTAAGTCTCATTATCATATATGCTTTTCTACCTCCTTCACTAGACAAAAATTGAAATCCCTCAAAAACTGTTACTTTCTTCCAAACTCTGAATGGATCCTTATGTTCACTGCTGCATCTGTATCATCCTACATTGTCAGAAGTCATGATCTGAAGAGGGTATGAGATGGGCTCGTCAGTCTATGATCCTCTTCTACCTCACTCAAAGAAATATTTATGCTGTTAGCTCTCCTTTTCTCTCAGGAGAGCAAGACTGACTTGGCAAGTTCATGAATTAAAAAAGTGACATTAACAAACTGGAGACAGCTCAATGGAGGACCACCAAGATACTCAGTGGGCTGGAGCACACAACCTGTGAGAAGAGTGAGGGAACTTGACACATTCAGTCTGGAGAAAAGGTGGATTTGTAGGGGACTCAACAGCAACTTTCCAATATCTACGAGGAGATCATTAAGATGACTGCACTAGGCTCTTCACACTGGCAAGTAGTGGAGGGACAAAAGACAGTGGCCGTAAGTTGAAACAAGACAGTTTCAAACCAGATATAAGGAACTTTCACACCATGAGGACACTTAAGCAGTGAACCAGGTTTCCTAGAAAGTCTGTGCCATCTCCAATCCTGGCTGTTTTCAAGACCCAAATGGATGAGGTCCTGCATAATCTTGTTTGATTTCACAGCTAACCCTGTTCGGAGCAAGAGTTTAGACTAGACATCTTCCTAATGTCTGTTCCAACTTGAATAATCCTATGATACTCGATCCAAGGAATTACCAGGCATTTGGAAGATCAGGCAACAGGTAGATTCAATCAAGGGCTTGGATCAAATCTTTACATGCCTCAAATCTGTTTAAGAATTCCTGCACAGTTACTGCAATCTTGGCTCCAACAAAGTTTAGCCAGCTATCTTGTATTCTGTGAATACCTGACTTCTCCCACTCTGAACAGTTGGGCAATTATCACCAAGTTTACAACTGATGTCCCAGAAGGCACTGCGAGGAAAGATCTGGAGCATTATGAAAATGCCCAGTTAGTCAACTGAAAAATTCAATTGTCACCTTCTCCTGCTTGCCTTACATTTGCCTATTGAAAGGTGCAAGCTTAACTGTATTGCTGTACAGCAATCACCAAGGTTGTCAAGAATAACATCACCGTGCCCAAATCAAACTGACAGTTAGGATACCTGGCTGAGAGGTGGGAAGTGTGTGCAAATCCCTCAGGTAGAAAACTGAACTCATACCTTTGGTTCTGAGGCACTCTGAACAATAGCTAATGGTGTAAGACGTACACAATCTCTATCACCATTTCTGAGAAAGCAACTAGAATGAGGACTAAAGAGTGAATCAGTTCCTTGAGAGAACAGCTGAAAGCACTTCATTTTAGATGATTGGTGATCCTGAATCTTAAACAGTCAAAAGTACTTCAAGAGTAGCCTTTAAGTTTTCCAGATTACTGTCTGGAAGTGTTAAAGTGCCTGTGTACTACACATGAAGAGGAGATACTTAAAAAAGGCTTTTTGTTCCACCCTCAGCCAGGAGGCTAAAACCTATTATTAGGATCGAGAATCTGATTAGACACTCGCTAGAAACTGGTCCACACAGACCACCACCTCTTCAGTGAGCACATTACTAGACCACTACTCATCCATTAATTATAACAAGTTGAATGGTAATAATCACCAAAATATAGACTGGTTTATACTACTGTGAAGAGAGAGACTAACTCCTGAAGAAATCTCATATACAATCTGTTCTTTAATGCAATTTTCACATCATACCTTGGAACACGCAAGTCCACCTGAGCCACCACCAATAATAATGAGGTCATAATCATAGGGTTCTGCATCTTTGCTATCCCCAAGAAGTTTCTGCAGTGATCCATCGTGGTAAGCCTGGGAGTTAAAAAAAAATAATCAAATTACCATACACATTTCTGAGCAAACAAAAACTGAACGATATTGCCTTCTCTGATCTTGTCTATTTCCAACTGATTTTTAAAGAAAAGTTACCTGGTAAGTTGAATCACAGCCACCTACGTGAGTTCCATTCACAAATACATTAGGCACTGTCCTCTGATTAGTTAGCTCTGCTAACACTTGCTGAATACTGGGTCCATCAGCTAAGAATAAAAGAAACAGGTACATTATAGAACAATTTTCAAGAGGGATCTTTTAAAACAACCGGAAGTTGTCTGAACTGCAATATACTGTAGGCCTGCCAAGAAAACAATTCTGTTATAGGCATCACATTTGTAGACTTCCTGAACACAAGCAAGTCTTCAGAAATTGCTTTTCAAAAGTGCATGCTTAAATACTGAAGATAAACTGGTGCTTCAAGCCATAATTCTACAGAATGGAGTAAAGTCGAAGTAATAAGAGTTAACTCCCTGTATTTCCTGGATTCTTATCAGTCTCTTCCTAACCGTGTCACACTTGGTATTACACAAAAAATTCTTTATCTAGATATCACAGGAGATCATACAGACGGCTTTTATTTCATGAGAATTGTCTGATTTTGGAGTATGTTCTGTGTAAGTGCACACAGGTTTGCCCAGCATCTTTGTATAAGAATGCAGGGATGGGAAGAAACACGATCTTCTACTTACCCTAAAGCTACCCTCAGACTTTTTCTACCCACCATACTGTCTTAAATCTTCCAGTTTTAAGATTATCATTGCCTGACACCTGACATGTGAATCACCAGCACCTACACACAGGCCCAAAAGTTGTATCTCTTAGCAGTTGTCCAGCAGTAAATGTGGGAATGAGAATTTACAGTAATCACTTTGACCAAAAGTCAAGTAATTTACTCCAAGACCGTATCTATTTGGTATCTGTGATCAGAGCAATTGCAAGGGAAATACATTATTAATCAGGAGTAACTCCAGAAAAAAAAATGACGGTGCATTGTACTTTGCATATCTTGGGCTATAATTAGTACACAGTATCACAACTTTAATAAAAAGTAAAAATAAGTAAGAAGAGGTGCTCTGGATCAACGAACAAGTACATTTTTCTCCAAAAGTGTTCAGGCACAAACACTTCAAAAAAAGCATTAGCATTTTAAAAAAGCATTGGAAACTAAGTTTTGTATAGAAAAAAAAATGATAATACACATTCGACACATTACCAACAGTGCAATTAAGAGTTTACTAAGAATTATGTTAGAAACTACTTGTTCTTAAAACTACATTAAAAGCTACATGCATTATGTACATATATGCATAAGGCACTACACATGTACTAAAACTAAAGCAGCTTGAGCTTTGAGAAAACCCTCAAACTAGCAACAGCCAAGGCACTGGAATTTACCCTTCCTTCCAATGACTCAGCAATTTTCCCTATGAACGTCACCCATACACTAAGTCAAACATTAACAATTCATCTCAAGCCACAAAAGAACCTGAGGGAGGAGAAAAATATCACAGGCTCTTTCCCAAAAGACAGAGCTGCTCAGAAAGAAAACAGATCTCACATCCTCTATCAGTTGATGATTTGTACAGAAAGAGACAAAGCCTTCAGTTATATTAAAAACATATCCTGCATTAAAAGCAATTAAGCTTCAATGTGGATTTTATCTTTGCATATATTCAAATTAATTTTAATTGTTTTATATATCCTCCAATTAGTTCAAGACAGTTTAAGGACTCACGCACAATCATCCATTTTCAGTTGCAATAAACAGCAAATGACAGATGTTATTTCTTTTACTTACCAGTAACATCAAGTTCCAAAGCATAGTACTCCACACCCAGAGAGCGGAAGAGTTCTTTCACCTACAACAGAAACAGACACAATGTCAGTGCAAAGGTTTCACAAGATCTGATAGACAGCTCAGGGTAAAATTTGATTGTTGGACCTACACAGGGAACTTTTAAGTCTCAGTTATTATGCTTCCAGGGCCTAGCTCTACACGGCTTTTGTAGTTTGGCATTACTTCTACATTTTGCCTGCTCCTCACTTAAAGCCAGGCTATTTAACAGCACTCTGATTAAGCATACTACGTCACAGCAACCTTCCAATACAACTTTCATTACCTTAAGAAAAAGTTTCTACATACAATTTGCTTAGCTGCAGACTTCTCCATCCCTGACAGATAACAAAAGCCATAAGAATAACTGCCATTTAGAAAAACATCAAGAAGAGAGAGAAAGTAGCAGCCAGATTCCTTAATAGTACTAAGGAAAGGAAGAAAAAAAAAAAAAGGAGTAAAGGATAACATACAAAACAAACCATTGTCAAGTAAATGCAAAAACAAGTGCATTATAAAAAGCTGCAGAAAAGGTAATACTCTCCAAATGTACTCAGCACTAGGACAGCTCATGCCTACCAGCCCTGCATTCAGTTTTGGTTGCTGTACTTCAGAAAACTTTTAGAACAAGCAGAGAACAATTACTGTAAAGAGTCAATGAGTTGAGTTTGTGTATTAAACATGGGGAAAGAAGTAGTTGTGTTTAAATAAATAATTGACTACCTCAAGGAAGAAGAGAAGCAGTGGTAGATATAATAAGAACTAATGGTCTTGAACTGCATCAAGAGATTGAGATTACACTTTAGGAAGAGTTTTTCCTAATGGCAAGGCACTGGAACGTATTGCCTAGGTAGACAGGTGACAATCTTCATGAGTGACTGGCTTCAAAGTACATGTCAAAAGCGATTGACCTACAAAACTGTAAGCAGGGGACAAGACTAGATGATAGCGATATTTTTTCCAGCTCTGATTTTTGGTTTGCTGTTTTAACATCATCTGCCTCAGCCTCCAGGATGAGGCAGGAGTGGTTCTAACTTGTTTGTCATTGTTTTATTAAATCAGTCATATCTTGCTTGTGAAATATTCGGTTAATATCAGAATGTAAGTTATGGTTTTTAACCTTTTAAATTGCTATTCTTGTCCATTAAGCAGGAAAAGCATTCTGAAGATGCTTGGTCATTAAAAGGCTGCTTTTCTCCTGCATTGCCATGAATAAATGCATTCTGCCCTCTCCCCTCAGAGTTGGGTGTTTTTCTAACATCAGTTCTGGATGGATAGTTTACCATTACCAGATTCAAATCAGGTAGCCTTTTAGAGATTTTTACATTAACATTATTCGTTAAACTGGCAATATTGAAATTGCGAACTGTCCTTCCACATCAACAATGCCATACCTTATAGCAGAGGATGTATATATGGCAGTATTTACTCCTTTGAAATACAATTTGCAGACTTACTTGTGCAAACAGATACTGTAAGTATCTTTTACAATGCATAAAAAAAAATATGTGCTTTAATCATAAGTACCTGGACGTGAAAACAGCTCTAGCAAGAAGCACTAAATGTCTGTGGTGGATCCGCTTGCCAGCATGAAGCCTGAACAATGAAGCACACTAAGTTACCGTCAATTCAGAAGAAACATTTTACAATCAGCTTTCTGATGAACCTCAAATTTATTGACAGCGCTTCACTAAGAGTAAGTTGAGTCACATCTAATAAGCTTAAAGATGTCAAACACATGATGAATAGAATGTTTTTAATGTTGCTGTGATCCATGCTGTTACTAGGCCAAAGACTGAGTATTCCAGTGCTTTCTACTGAAGTTCCAGCTTTATGAAAACACAAAGCTTTTGTATTCTGTATCAACTACATGGTAAGTCTTGTACCACATCATAGATCAACTGTAACATAGAAAAATAAGCTCTGCTTGTAGAACTGATTAAATTAGTTCTACAATTATATAGTAACTTAAGTTACAAGGGACCTTTGGAGGTCATGTGATCCAACTCCCTGCTCAAAGCAGGGCCAAATGTGAAGGTTGATTAAGTTGCTCAAGCACTGTCCACTCCAGTTCTGAATATCTACAAGGACAGAGATACCATAACCTCTCTGGGCTGTTCCAATGTTCCACCATCCTTACAGTAAAGAATTTCCATTTTATCTCACTGGAGTATCTCATGTTGCAATTTGTATTTATTGGCCCTTGTCCTTTCACTCTGCAACTCTGAGAAGAGTCTGGTTGTCTTCTCACTTGGTAGCTGAAGACAGCAACCAAAATCCCCCCCCTTAGCCTTCTCAAGGTTGAAAAAAATTGAGCTCCTTCACACATCTTGTGCTTCAGTCCTCTAACTATCTAGGTGGCCCTAAAAACTTTTGTCCTAAATTCACCATCACCTTCAGGCTTGCTTACTGGAATGACTATGGCTATGGACTGAACGAAAGGGAAATGGCAGTGGAACCGTTCCACACCTCCCACTCTGCAACTGCTGTTACAAAGCCCAAGCTGAATGCCATGAAAGGTCTAAAACGCAAAGCTTAAAGGGATTGCTACTATGAAGTGGTAAGCTAAGGATATGGAGGGAAGTCACAAAATTAGCTAGTTGGTTGCTGTTTTAGTGTGTAGCAAAGCAGCAGAGTAACAGGCAAGTTTTCACTAGTGGTGTTTGTGTTTTGTTTTTTTTTCAACTTCTAAAACACTGCAACAGCAGCTGGCAGAGGGGAGAACAGGACAGAGAGCATTAGTAGAACAAGAAAGGATTACACTCAAGAAAGGACAGATTTAAGACAATGCATTTAGGCAACCTTTATTCTCTACTGAAGATACGAAGTAGAGAAAAAAAAACCAGACAAGTGTCAGCACCCTAATTAGAAGTAGCTATTGCACTTTATACTTATGAATAGATCACGCTTGTGTTGTGCTAATGAAACAGAAAGAAAAGTAACAAGTATATGATCAGTTATAAAATCTTCAATACATGCAAGAGATAATACATTATTTCAGTTTGGAAAAGAAAATGATTAGGATGAGTAGAAAGATAACATAGACTAATCATGAGTAATATCTAGATAAGGTGAACAGGAAATGATTTCCGAGAAATTCTCACTGAAGCAAACAGCAACAACTGCATTTACCAGGAAACAATTTTGAAATGAAAAGGACTCCATACAATACATAAACCAGAGAACTTACTGCCACCTGACATTGTAAAAGCCAAAAGTAAAAGGAGATCAGAAGGGCTATTAGACCTATTAATGGAAGAAAGACCTGCTGAAAACTTTTAACTCAAAAAAACTAATACAAACTCAGGTCCAGAAATTCCTGAGCCACACAGTGCTGGAAACTTCAGTGGCATACTGGGAAATTTCCTTCCTTATACCCCAATCCTAAAAATGTAATTTCTCCAACAAGCATCTGGGATGGCACACTAGGTTGCATGGTCACCGATACAACCACTTACTTCCCTTCTGACCAATGCAATGGCCTCATTTACCTACTAAACCCTTCCAGTTTTCATGGAAGGAGAGAGAGACTAGAAAAATTTCCAGATATTATTAAACAGTAGTTAATTTCTATAAAACTGAGAAATTGGTCTAACACTTTAGACCTGGAGATGCTTTCTGGCACTACAGTAGCTAAGCAGGTTTGAAATAAGCTCCATACAGTAAAGTAATAATGGTATGTTCTAGGTCTGCTGTTTCACTTATCAGTTAACATTCTATAATAGCTACAGCTGAATTGACCAGAAACCCCTGTCAATACAGAACATAATCAGTAATAGCATAACATATAACTACAGTAACCAGCAACTTCTATGCAACCACAGTTGCTGCTCTTAAAAATAATTTCAACATATCACAATGTTCAGATTTTGTAATTTTTCATGCTAAAAACCTGTTTTCTTTATGCATTTCTATCTTACTTAATACTAAATCTTTTCAGGGTGGTAGAAATTTAAGAACAGTCGAGTTAAGTTCTGACATGGAAGAAGTCATTCTAATGCCACCTCCTCTCCACTACTGCCTTGCTAAAGCAATTGAACAATAAATTGCATTTGTAGAAAAAGAACTGCACAATTGCCTAGTCATGCTACTAGCTAAACTGAATAGAATCCACTAAATTCATTTAGAGAATTTATGTGCAGTGCTTTTCTGAAGGAAAGCACAACCTTAATTTTCTTCCAGCACGGCTACCTTATTTCAAATAAAGAATTCTTCCCATCCCCCAAATTAGGTCCTTTTAGAGCATGAGCGTTCACTGCATTAGTGTTAACATCATCAGTTTTTCAATTAATCCTACCAAAAGCACATTGCTAACAACCATCCACAGCAAAAGACAGACACAGTGCATACTATTCATATTCATCTGTCTTTAAAGAACTCAAAGCTATGTGATTACAGACTAAGTATCCAAGCTACAACTACACTTTGAAATTATATCCACTTCATTAATTCTACAGACTAGATCAGCTAGCAAGAATGCTGCGTTACCCATTGTTCTCCCACTTCTTTCACTATTTTATAAGTCTTTGGTGAAAGGGATTGTTAATACTCATACTGTTGCAGATACTTCTCTGTTTCATCACTTGATGTCTCACGTGTGGCTTCCTTCTCTCATAAGCTTTCTTCTTCTAATTCTCCCTCTGCAATATATACCTCTTCTACATGTTTTCTTCATTATATTCCTTTTCTCTTCTGTTCCAAACAGGAAAGAAAGCCAATGAAATCTGCCACTAGATTAAACAGCTCTTTCTATCCCCCCGCACTCCCCCCCCCTCCCAGTTTATCACCTGTTCCTTCACAAAGATTCATATGAGGTCTTTCAACTCTCCCTCCCAGAAGCGGCCATGAGAGAGGGCCCTCCTACTCACAATACTAATTCTTCCCCTTTCTAAGACAATAAAGATAATATTCCTCATATCTGATTGTTTCCCTGAAGCAGGTAATCCTTCCTAATGGAGAAGCTCTGAACAAATGCATGAAAGAACTTTAATCTGGAATTTAATTAATGGAATAAAATCAAGTCTATTTCTCCCTTAAACTCCTTGTGTTAGTCTAGGCCCACTGCAATACCAGAAACAGATCATGGAAAAGGTTGCAAGGTTTTAAAAGTTACTATGCCACTGTATGATCTCAAAAACACTGGACTGAGTGTCATGACACTGAGTGTCATGAATATCAACACTTGAGCAATCACGATCAATAAAAGCACACAGAGCAATACAGACTGGCACAACTAAGTATTTCTCAATAGACAGCAAAGTCCTCAATGAAAGGATTTCTCCTCAACATAAGATAACATTTTTGTCCACTGAGCAAGACTTGAGCAAGACTTCAACCCTTCATTTGCTAAAACTTCCACTAAGCAAGTCGGTAAGTAAGCAATTTTTAGAAGGATTTGAGCTGCCTACTATACTGTACTATCTTTCTGCCAAAACATTCTTGGAGAGGGGGCATTGGTTTTGCCTATCCTCTCATACACAGAAGCTTCCTTTCCTAAAACCTCAATTAAGTTGCAAGTGAGACAGGATATATTCACTTACGTTTTCTACAACAGGGTTATAATATCTCCTCCCTCACAAGAGCTACTGGAACTAAACCTAACCTACCCATGGCAGTGCAGCTTCTGAGTGTTTTCCTGGTTGTCAGTTCCATTGAGGAACAACAGGACTTGATCCCACAGTTCCAACTATGTTTTTCCACGATAGCCACATCAAATACGGCATTATGAGGTTTAACTAACATTTCATAACATGCTCTTTGTAAACATCCAAGAATCACAATGCCTACAAACACCCAGATTCTGTATGGGCTCTGACTCTAGTGTGTTCGCATTGTAAAATTCTAATGAAGATCCTGTTTTTCTTCAATTACTCTGGCTCACTAGTTACAGCTACCCTGTAATACTGATGCACAACCAGGGCTAGAGAGACATTTTTCTCTAAACATCACAATTAACTAATAGTGTGGGGTTTTTTTAAACACACAATATGGCCAGTATTTAGAACTTACACTCTTGCTATAGAGTCAACTTTCTCCCTCAAATTTAAAAAGAGCAAAAAACTCAACTCATCCCTCCCCAGGGACGCAACTTTGTCCAAGCTGAATACCAATGAGGTGCTCAAACTTTCAGTAAGAAAGCAAGACAACCAGCACCCTGATTTTCAATAACAGATACAAAAGCTGTTTACTGAGACACAAGCACACTGTGCAGAACTTCCCACACATCCATCTACTCCTTTATTCACATGGCAAAGGGAAAGAACTACCAAGGACACCAGTTAGGATCTTTGCCTCATTTCAAGCCTGATAAGGGGGTTTCCAAGCGGTGGCACCGAGTGTTTAATCTAAGTGGGATGGATACAGCACTACTTCTGTACTTTCTAAATCCCAAGGGTGCCGTCACAAGAAGCAGCATCCCCTCAACGCTGGCTGTCCAGTCCTCCTCCTC
>NW_009610051.1:0-22116 GCF_000690535.1 Cariama cristata
GTTTTAAGATTTTGTTTTATTCCTTATTACTCTACTCTGATTTAATTGGCAATAAATTAAATTAATTTCCCCAAGCTGAGCCTGTTTTGCCCATGATGGTAATTGGTGAGTGATCTTTCCCTGTCCTTATCTCGACCCATGAGACTTCTGTTGTATTTCCTCTCCCCTGTCCAGCTGAGGAGGGCAGTGACAGAGTGGCTTTGGTGGGCACCTGGCATCCAGCCAGGGTCAACCCACCTCAGCATCACAAAGCACGATGACCTGTTTCAGACTTTGGCACACGTTAGCAATACATGTTTCCTCCTAAACACAGTCACTGAGAGCTGCAAGACTTACACCTGCACTGCAGAAAATAGGCATTTTTTTAGCAGAAGTATCTCACAGTGGAATTGCAGTGACACCAAAGTATCTTTAGTGCTCACGTTGTTAAATGTTATCAGGAGCCTTCACTCAAATTTGTTCTGATTTCACTAATTCGCATTAAGATTTTTTTGTGTAAGCAAAGACAATTTAATGCAAATAATTACGACAGACAAGGCAAAGATTTACTGAGGTGGATCTGGGAGGCTTCTGGTTCCCCCGCCTCCCCTCGGTCCTAGCAATGTGCATTTCCACGCTGCATGCATGTTGTGCAACCAGCATCTCCCTGCACCCTCCCAGAGCAGGCTGTCTCCATCCTTGGTTAATGCAGCTCTAATTACAGCATCCTTAGAAAGGCGGATTTTCTTTCGTGTTCTCATATCCAAGTATTAACCTGCCATGACATCGCTTCGTTTGCCAGAGCTGATAGCACGGCCTGAGATCATTTCACTGCAGAGATTACACAGAAGTAGAGGCAGATTCCAATAACTTCTGTTCTGCAAAACAAGTTTTAGTTTCTACTCTGGTATGAGTTTTTATATATATGTTTATTTATTTTATATACATATATGTATATCTGTATAATAGCTTGTTTGCTGCAGTGATAAGAAAGTCACAGATGTGGTGCTATGTGAATCTGGAGCAAGAGACACTTCCCTTTGTGTGCCTTCATGGAAGAAAATTCAAGTGTAGTTATGCTTCTGGTACCAACACAGACCCACTACAGCTGGCTGCTGCTACCATCTCCTGCTCATTTAAGGAGAGATTCTGCATATGTAAAGCCTGCAAAGAATTATACATTTGGTACCAGGCTGTTATGAACAACGTAGAATATTCTTTTTGTTTCAGGAACTTCAATTTGTAAGAAGTCACCAAAGTGGCAAGTCCCCATGCTTGCACGTTGAGACCAATTTCACATGATCATTGGTAGAAACGGCAATTTTATTTTAAAACTTCCTGTGATCTGATCTCAGGATCTATTTGGATCTTCAGTCCCCATGGCAATAGCTTCTCAAATCCTGAAAATAACAATGTGCACAGCTATTTTGACTGAATAAACCAGATGCCACACATGCATAAGGCTAAGCATATGGGAGCACGCTTGCAGGGAGAGGGTTTTGGTTTGGTCATGAAAGTAAATAGCTGTTTTCCGAGCAATCATAGAGATCTGCTCTACTTGGTCACATATGTCAAGTGAGGGAGTGCCAATTTTACATTGTCACTTTTTAAAGCAGGCCTGCATTCATCCTTTTGAATGGCTTTCTAATGACACCTGATGTGGTTCACGTGCACTGGGAACCCATTAGGCATCGCTCTTCCCAGCGAAATACCGCTGAAATGGTGCCACAGAAGAGGAGAGGCAGGAAAACGGATCCTAACCTCGTTTTGTATATTCATGTGTTCCCCCTTTGGACTGCAGCTGTTAATCAAAACAGGAAGCCTTATAAGTAGTTTTGGTTAAGAATAGGAATTTGTTTTCATCTTTGATGCTGCCTTAAATGTTTGAAGATAAAGTACAATGAAGGAATAGTCAACTACACAGGCCGTTTCTTTGCTCACAGTTCTCTGCCTTTCTGAGGGACCTTGATTTGGTCCTGTGAGGGTGCTCCAGCAGGGCTGTGCCTGGATGGACCTCTTCTTGCAGGCCACCAGGTACCACATGGACCTCATCTCCTGGTTGCCCAGTTCTGCATCACTCCTGGAGCCTGATCCCTGTGTGATCCCAACACAGGGGTGCCAGGGGCTGGAGGGGCACTGGGTCCTGCAGGAAGATAGGCACCGTTTGCCATCAGTGCTTGCCTGCTGGCTGGAGCTCAGCTGCCTCCCCCAGGTTGTTGTGTGGAGGATGTTGAGACAGCTGCACCTGCCCGATGATTTATTCAAGGGGTCCGTAGCTGGCGGTATGCATTGACTCCAGATGTAATAGCTGCTTTTTGGGAAAGATAAAAAAAATAAAAGGAGAGAAGCAGAAGAGAAAGGAAAATTCATCCCCGTGGCTCGTTGAGAGGAGAAGGAACAGGAGGTGCCCAGAGGAGTGTCCTCCCCTGGGCATCCTCTCTGGTGGCATGGGTACCTTCTCTGCAGACAAATTTCCCATGGTAACTATATGTATTTTTCTTTCTTTTCTTTTGACCACCTCAAGCTCCCTGTTGGTTGTTCCTGCTTACAAAGCTGTTAGTGCTGATGGGCACACTGGTTGTTTGTGAAGCTTTGTGTGTGCATTTTGTCAGGCGTTCTAATGTAGGCTGAGAGCAACAGTCCAGGAATAGTAAGAAAGATGGGAAAGGAAGGTGATTCTCATACTGGTGGCCATCACTTCTCATGGGAGACTGTTGTAATGGGGCTTGCAGGTGCAGGGCCATGAGAATAAGACAAAACCAACATGGGTTGACAAGGGAAGACCAACACCCAGGGGCTCAAGAGGGACCAGCAGCGTGGAGGGGGAGACACGGAGCAGTGAGGAGGCTGCAGAGCTGCAGACATGAGCCCTTAATGTCACACAGGTTGAAGCACTTCAGGCTCTGCACAACACAGAGCAAAACCAGGGCAAGGCTGAGAAACACACGCAGAGCCTAGAGCTGGGAAACGCTCCCAGTCGGAGCTGTACAGCTCTAAATTGTCTCTTTTTATTATTGCAACCAGCAGAGCGGGTGACGACAACCGCTTGCTACAATGGCATCTCACCAGCTGTGAGTGAGCTTGCTTAAATGCAAGTGTCTTCAGCTCCTTGCTTGGCTCTCACAGGCCGACTGGCACAAGGGTACTCCGATGCATCCCCATGGGACTCAACCAAGGGGACCACGGCCCCACAGGTCACTGGCCAGAATGGAGCAATGCCAGGCACTGCACCAGACTTGCCGGGGCACTGCTGGAGGAGATCAGGGTCTGTCACCTCCAAGCTCGGCATGGGGCATCTGGCTGGAGCCCAGAGGACCTGACTGCCGTTCCTGTCCCCGGCATTCACCGATGGACACTGTCATCCCAAGGGCAAGGACATCCGACCCATTGCTGAAATGGACTCACCAACTGCTGTTTTCCAGCAGCGGGTGTTGAGCTAAGCCAGTCCTGAGTTTGGCTTTGTCTTCAGAGTGAACCCGGGAGGGATTTTTCAGCTTTGATTTATCAGTGCAAGGAAAAGGGAAAGGTGAGGGGCAAGGCAAGGCAAGAAAAAGGCAAGGCAAGGCAAAAGAAAGGAGGGCAAGGCCAGACAAGGAAAAGACAAGGCAAGGCAAAAGAAAAAGCAGGCAGAGGCAAGAAAAGGCAGGAAAATAGTAGGCTAAGCAAGGCAAGAGGAGAGGAGAGGAGAGGAGAGGAGAGGCGCGGAGAGGAGAGGGGAGGAGAGGAGAGGGGAAAGAGAAGAGAAGAGAAGAGAAGAGAAGAGAAGAGAAGAGAAGAGAAGAGAAGAGAAGAGAAGAGAAGAGAAGAGAAGAGAAGAGAAGAGAAGAGGAGAGGAGAGGAGAGGAGAGGAGAGGAGAGGAGGAGAGAAAGAAAAAAAAAAGAAAGTAAGGAAGGGAAAAAAGGACAGAAGGAAACTAATAAGGAGCGCTGTAGTTCCTACTTCACTGTTTGTCTCAAGCTGCAGTGGATTTAAAGTGCAACCTCAAACAGCGTGAGTGTTGGCAATGCTCTATCTAAGCTGAAGCATGATGATGACAACATAACATGAATAAAAAATGTGAGTGTGGAGTAATTGAGAGGAAAGAGAGCTTTTTGTAAGCGTTTGTTTGCAGATAGTTTTATGATGATTCAACACAGTTGATGTAAAATCTGGCTGAGTTGAACTGGGTGTCAGCCAGCCTGGTGTGGCCACTAAAATTTAGCTGAAATTGATATTTTATACCAATTTATTTAGGTGAGGAGAGGGGTGCTGCCTTTTGGGGTGGCATCCCCCCTGCCAGCTGGTTCTGCTGCCCAAGGGCCCCTGCCACGAGCCCGTACGGACAGTTGGCAGGCTGATGGTGAACCAGGTCAGAGAACTGATCCAAGGGGAAAAGAGAAAAAAGGAAAGAGAGATTTGGGTTTGTTTTTTTTTCTTTTCCCAGGCTGTTTTTCCTGCCCTCAGCCAGCTACTAAGTGAGAGACCACCGGGGCCTCCCAAAAGCCCTCCAGCAAACCTGCATCAACGCGACTTGGTATTTCCCCTGCTGCCAAGGTAAATACAAGCAGAGAAGAAAAACAACAGCGGTAAACTCCAAAACCCTGCAAGACTTCTTCATCCACTTTGAAAAACGATAGTGACAGGGGCCCCCATTTGGAGGGACTCCTGGGCGGGTCCCCTTCAGAGAACCCCTCGACAGACCCACACGCTCCTTCTTGCCTCTCGGCGGGAGCCCTGCTGTCTTTTATGAAATGTCGAGCTGCCGTCCCCCTCTGCTCTGCACATCACCAAGGCCTTTGTCAGCACTAAGCAAGCCGGTATTAAAACAAGAGGGAGGCCAAGTGGAAGAGAAACAGAAAGCCACCCTCCTGGCTATGGGGAATTCCTTCCCTGGCAGAAAATCGGCGCTGGCTCTGCCAAAATTCCCGCCAGATTTCTGTCCTTCAGGTAATAAGTGAGAGTTCAGATAATTATGTCAGTGCCACAGATTTTATTTTTTTTTCTAGAAGTGTTGTATAGACCATATTTGGTGAATTCCTGGCATTGCTCCGTCAGTGTAAAAGGAATAGGGCTTCCTTGTATTTGAAGAGATAACAGTGCTTCAGGCTACAAAAGATAACTGTGCTTTTTAATTTAAGCTTACAGCTGTGACAGCAGTGCAGGGGGTCTCTCTGCTCCAAATATGCTCAACCTGCATTGACTGATGGCTGTTATATCTGAAACCTTGCAGGTTGCTACGGGGGAAGTGCCAGAATAAATATCTCTGCTTACTACAGAGGCTCAAAGGACTGAGATGCAGTCAGATGTAAATACCTGGTTTGATAGCTAATATGTTTGGAGTTTTGTTCAGACTCTCGCTCGGTGCTGGTGGTGGTTTGCTAATAATTACAATTACATTTTGGGGTGATATCAAAGGCTGGGAATATACACTGGGGTCCTGAAGCTGGAGGGGAAATATTTGTGGATTATGAGGAGGGAAGAAGGCCACTCACTCTTCGCCTTCCCTTTACATTTAACTTTTACATTTAAGTTAAGGCAGAAATGAAAATATTTCTGTGCAGATCATTAGAAACCCATATCAGTAGGGAGAGAGTGAAATACGATTACATTTTGTAAATCTAGTAGAAATGCAATTCAGGAAGACGAATGCAGCTATTAAGACTTCATGTCTTAGATATATTTGACCAATATACACATGTTATTTGGAGCTGTAGTTTTTGGAAGTTACTTATAGCATTAAAAGAGCAATAAATCCCTCATAGTGAGTATTATTTAGCATCTACATTTCAGTTCATTCCCCAAAAGGATGCCAAGAAGTGAAACAATGAATTAGAGGTCAGATGCCTTTCATCAGCTTTCCTTAATTGCTGCTCAGGTTGCATTTCTGGCAGATCAGCAGGAGACCTCTGCAAAGGCCAGTCATGGTGACGAGAGATGCCACGGTGATGGGCATGTGAAACACCAGTAGCAACCTAGATAACTCTCACAAGTGTAGGTCCAAACACGTCTATTACAGCAGGGGCTTTCCAAGGTGCCAGCCCTGTCCACAGATCAAGGGATCGGCTTTTTAACCCACCCGTGAGAAGCCAAAAAATGGGGATGAGACCCACAGAAGATGCCTGCTGCTAATGAAGCAGGGACCACAAGTATGCCTACTTCAGACCTAGACTGGCCGCCACCTTTCCTTTCTTACGTACCCTTCAAAATAATGGGTAACACTGTGTCAGTCCCTTTCCGGCCCATGAGTTATAACTACAGTTTGGCTCTGAAGGCACGGTGTTTGCTCTGCTCCATGATCTGCCCTGCACTTGGTGGCACTACGCACCCTTCTTTGTCACCTTGGCAGACCCCACACGCTCACCATTCTCATCTACAGTATTTTGCTTGCAGCATTTAGCAAAGCTCATGCCCTGGTCCTCCTGAGTGGCAGGGAGCCAACACAGGGGAGAGCAAAGAACCTAATTAAGGTTCAAGTAATTTGTTTTCCAAGCATCATCTTTTGTCTTTAGATTTAGCAGGCACAAGTCTTGTAAACGGCACTGGTAGCCAGTTTTGTTGCACTTGGGTTTCTCCGTGGTGAGTTTGGCTGGCATGGGGGTTTTTTGGAACACTCTGATGGGCCCCCGTAGCAGGTTTCCCTGGAAAACATGGGAATGGCTTTGTCACTGCAGGACTGTTGCTTTTCCCTCGCCTTCCCTTCCTTTCTCCAACCTATCCTTGAAACAACAGGGTTTATATGTTAGAAACCACATGCTATGGCATAAAAACATCTGATCTCAACTCAGCTTACCCAGATCAGAAGCAAATTTAAGCCAAATCACAAGAGCATCCCCTCTGGTTTTGGTATTGATTTAAACTGAGGAGAAAGTAGGAAGATTAAAGATTAAATTATCTCCTTTAGCCACCGCACACCAGCCTGCCTGAGCAATGAAAGTGGATAGCACAGGCTGTGCCCATCACCTTCAGCCTCTTAACACAGACGCACATACTCCAGGGCCAAAGACTTTTTAAATATCCTCAACCCAGCAGAGAAGCACATATAAATGATGAAATTACTGGCCATGAATCACGTATTCATTATTTTAAAGAGAAGACAGTGTCCTTGGAAATTGCTGAGGGATGCGAGTCACCCTCTTAAAATCATCCACGGCTCTTGGCACAACGCAGGATTAAAAGGTTAAATGAGCAGCAACGCTTGTTGAATTATACACCAAAGTGGTTTCGCAACAGCATGATTGTTTCAGTGTACCAAGTGTCTCCTGGTGATAGACATGGCAAACTGCTGACAACGTCGGATTTTAGGTGAGCTTACAAGGAAGACACTGAAGCACAAGGATTGTTTCTGGTGCACAGCAAACATCAGTCTGGTGTGGGAAAGAAAGGGAGGAAAAGCTACTGCATTTTTTTGCCTCTTCTGGGTGATAAAAAAATGAAGTTATACAAAAATCACAGAGTTTTACCATATTTTGATAACTATATGCTATCTTTTATCTTGAGTAAGCTGAGAACTTGTGGTTTACCCAAGAGAAAAGGACCTTCTCCAGGTTTCCACACTGCCATGGATTAACATCCTTCCTCAGATGCTGCTCGAAAAAGCATTACCTCCTACTCTGAAGTCTTCTCCCCATGAATACCAGGCAGAGGCTCCAGCCACACAGGTCTCCAGGCAGGACGTGGACCACAAAGCCCACCCCAGGTCTCCAGCAACATCGCTCTGCCGTGGGAAGGGGGGCCATGGCCCAAGCTGTATTTCTGCATGCATGTATCTGGCAGTCGCCTGGATAAACCCATGAGCTCAGAGTTGTGTAATGTGTTTCCTTGAAGGATCATCCTGTAAAATCACCAAGGGATTCTGAGGCAACCTGACACCTGTAATTGGCTGGAGGAGCAGATATTGCTTTGGAAGGCGACTTGGCAGGGGAGGGCAGGGTATTTTTTCCCCCCACATTTTTCCTCTCTGCCTGGTCACGGCAGGTTATTTGACAATTGTTTAAACTGGCTAGAGAGTGATTGCTTTTCTTTTGAATAGACCCAAGTTAAAATGAAAGAAAACTCTATGGTCTTAAGGCTGTGAGGTAGAAAGGAGGAGGAGAGGGCAGGGATATAAAATCACGCTCTAGCTGAGAAAGTCACAGGGATTTAACTGCTTACATCCCTGTTAGGCTTGTGCTGAAGAAGGCGAATCTGGTTTAAGCTGGAGGAGGGTCGCCGTAGCCTCTGCCGTTGCAGGGAGCCTGGAGGAACTCCTGCCCGGATGATGCTTACAGAGGTCACCCAGTGCTCGGTGGGGTGGCAGTGATGGCCCTGTGCTGCCCGGCTTGTTCCCATGACTGGTCCCCCTGTCCCCTCCCATTCACAGTTATTTGGATGCAATAAAGCATTGCTCCAGAGCTGGGCACCTCCACCCCAAGGATTTACAGTGCTGTCTGTCCTCTCCAACATGCCAGGGATGAGGGCCAGCCTTCTGGGATGGCCGTTTTTAAGCCAAAGTGCTGGCCTGGGATGTGTCATTTTGTCTGTGAGATGCCACACGCCTGTCCCCAAAGTGTGCTGCTGTGGCCTGCTCCAAAAGGAGGTGACGGACAGTCTTACGGGAAAACATGGATATCTTGAGCTGATGTGCTGGGTCACACTGGGTTGCAAGATGCTGGGTCGAGTGCGCTCCAATGGGTTTGTGCAGGTACAAGGAGCATCAGCGCAGTATGTAGGGCTGTGGATTTCACACCAAGAGCCAGACAGCCCCGAGCAAGATGTTGGGACATAGAGGGGCAAGTTAATCCCTTACGGGAGCTGGGAATACACAAGTAAGTCGGGAAGCTGAAAGCTGAACTCAGGTGGCATCAGTTGTGCCAAAGAAACCGTAGTCAGACCCTGCTTTGGCAATGCCACATCGCAGTGCTCGTTTCATCTGAGGAAGAAAAATCTCTTCAAGCCTGGATAAGCTAACATCAATCAATCAGTACTGGAGTGTTTGATTTAATGCTTATTTGCTATTTTACTTTAAACATTTTAGAATAACTAGCTAGGAAGTTATTTGTATCTTTTTTACATCCTAATTGCAGGAACACAATACTTTTGCGCTGATGAATTTGTAATTCAGTCTGTTAGTTAATTCTTTCTCAACATTAACATTCCAAGAAGCAAAATGCGTATCAAGACAAAAAGCAAAAAAGCTGAGTGAAGAATAGTTACGCTGTCGTTTGCCATATGTTAGTCTTCACGTAGCCATCACCGTCCTTATTATTATGCATATTGTGCTTAATCGTTAGGTGTGCAATGTCCAACTTCAGGAACGCCCTTAGCTTATTTCTCGGGCTTCCCTTTCACAATTGATATGTCCTGGGGAGTTAATTGCTATGAAATTCGGTTACAGATGATGCATAGAAATTTCAGAAAATATGGAAATGAACTTCAAAATTCACAAGGGATAAAGATGAGAAAATGAGGAATGGGCAAATGAACATTCAGTGAAGATAAGACGCTTTTGTTAGTATTTTATTGTGGCTTCCCTCTTCTGGAGGGAGTACAGACTTAAGAAGTCCTTGTTAGTATGGTTGCATGCTTCAGAAAACAGAAATTGCAAAATGCTGCTATTTTGGTTCTTACATTTTCCTTTTTCCCTCTCTATTTAGGGATTTCATCTGCCTGTATTAACTCTAGCAGCCTTAGGACAAGACGGCTGGGTTAGCACAGCTGGCTGCACTCTCAAGGCTCAGATTGAAGGTAAAAACCCTTCTTAGATACCTGGGTTTATTTTTAATTCTCACAACTCAGCATTTTTTGCTGATTTAGCACAGGTGAGCACATCTGGCCAGCTGCCATGCCACACACAATCCCAGGTCTCTTTGGGGTCCCACAGCAGCCAGTGGTTGTTTTGCAGTGGAAGGTACGTTTTGGGGTGCACCACACCAAGGTCCTGCTCCAGAGGAGGATTTAGCCTGGAGAAGAGGAGGCTGAGGGGAGACCTGATCGCTCTCTACAACTCCCTGAAAGGAGGTTGTAGCCAGGTGGGGGTCGGTCTCTTCTCCCAAGTAACAAGCGATAGGACAAGAGGAAATGGCCTCAAGTTGCACCAGAGGACGTTTAGATTGGATATTAGGAAGAATTTCTTCACCGAAAGGGTTGTCAAGCACTGGAACCGGCTGCCCAGGGAAGTGGTGGAGTCACCATCCCTGGAGGTATTTAGAAGATGTGTAGATGTGGTGCTTAGGGACATGGTTTAGTGGTGGACTTGGCAGTGCCAGCTTAATGGTTAGACTCCATATGTGTCATATATGAACATAGTATAGAGGTATAGATTTGTGTTTGTTATTATATAGTGTCAATATATATTTCATATATAAATGCTCAACATTTTTTGTTTATATAGACAGATTATATATGAAATATGTATTTGTTTATGTTACATTTTGTATTTTATGTACCTAGTGCAGCGCTTTCCTTTCAGTCGTGGGTGGAGAGGCTTTGACGCTGTGAGGAGTGCATCTTTGAAGCACAGCATGCAGAAAGGCAGAGCACAACCCAGCTCCAATCAGTTTAATCCACCTGGAGGGATGCTCCAAATTCCTCCTGAAAAAATCATTTTGAGGTTTCAATAGGAGAGACGCAGAGGTGTTGTGGAAGATGACGGGGCCAGCTTTCTGCAGGAGGCATGGGTGGTTTTGCAGCGTGTTCCTGGCAGAAGGAGCGAGGTGAGCGATGGCAAATCTGCATGTCCATGCGGTGGGGTGGCCCAGGTGCTGGATGTGCTCGGCCTGTGCTGGGAGACACAGACACTCACAGAAGAGGAGAAAGGGCAAGGGAAGATGCCAAGGGAGATTTAAGCGTGCTGGGGCTTAGGCAGGGATGGGATTCCTGGTGCTGCAACCCACCTGCCACAGGATGCTGCGAGCACGGGGGCAATCACAGAGGTGCCATGGCGAAGCTGACCATGGAAGGTTTGGGTCTACTTGGAGATGACCAGGCTATTTCCCCTGACATTTGGAAAGCCACGTACTCCCTCTGTCAGTTCAATGCTCCAAAAGCAACAAAAAGACATTGGTTTTATTCTGAATCAGAACAGAGGGAGAAAAAAATTAAAAGCCTGGAAATATTTGCGACAAGCCCCATCTTCTCACAAGGCAGAAGAGGAATCACCCCAAAGTGATTCCTTCCCTGTGGGAAGGGGCAAGCTCTGCCCTCGGCAGCACATCCCCATCCTGCTCAACTGCAGAGCCCACGTGGGATCTGCCTGGGCAGAGCACGGCCGGGAACGGCCAGGTCTGGCCCCAAAGAGCTGCCTGAGCTGGGCTTCTCTTAGCAGAAGGAAACCGTCCGGCTGGGACGGAGGAAGAGAGCCCGTGGCTGCTGAGCCACGAGCGAGGTTCCCGACCGTCTCGCAGAAACTTGCCTCTGCAGAGCTGTTTAGGAGGGCTCTGCTGTGCTTGGAGGGAAAGGGCAATTATCTCCCCTGTCAGTGAGTACTCAGATTTATGTATATCCCTGCGCCTTCCCCTAAACAAGCTTTCAATACAGAAATTGCAAAGCTGAAGAGATCCTCTGCAATTAGGGGAGAAGACATCTCTCTTTCAGCTAACACGAGAAAAAGAGCCGAATGAAACCGTGCATTGTTAACGCGCTTCGGCTTAGTCACTGGGGAGGGTAATAAACAAGGCAGACTTGGTTGGGATAAAAAAAGCGTCGAGTATGGCGAGATTATGAAACAATAGGTACTGATAGAGAGGCAGCCCGGAGCCAGCCGCAGAGCAGAAGCTTTACTGAATGCCTGGGTTTGAATGAATCCTAATGATAATCACGGGTTACATGGCAATTCGTTTAAATAACGTGCCTCCTGCTTCCTCCTAGCCCGGCAGAATGAGTCCATATATGTTAATTGCTTCATTTTGAAGAGAAAGCTCCTCTCTGTGCAGCAATATTATATATTTAATTTTTTCTGTTTATTTACTCTGCCCTTCTTCAAGCCTTTTGCTGTCTATAAAGGCATCTGCTGCTATCATTTTGCATTTCGAACAAAGGTGTTTGCATCCAAGCTCTGAAGCTGTTACAGGAACTTTTGCAAGGAAGAATGGGAAGGATCGATTGCTGCCCAAGATGAGCCAGATTTCAGGGGGGAAGAGGAGTTGGTGAGCCAACCTACACGTCAGAGGTAAAAACGCAAGCACTGCAAGGCCTCTGAACTTTGTGAAGGGTTGGGGCACGCTGCAGCTTGACCCTCTCAAGCGTCCCGCTCCTTTCCAAGCAAAAAACTGACATGAAGACTCAAAGCACACCCAGGAATATATCCCTTAACATTGAGTGCATTCGCTGGGTGTGCACACTGGAGAGGTTGGCAGGCTTAAAATAGGTCTATCAGAGAGGAACTACAATAATAATAATAATTGACCGAGGTTTTAGCAAGATTCCTCACTGATGATGTGCCTCACTTCGTTGCTGAAGCAGAAATGTGCTCTGCCAGGCAGCTGCGCTGCCATCATATCGGTGGGAGCAGAAGCAGGGGCAGTAGCACCTTTCTGGGCATCTGTAGCCAGGCTTCTTGGTGCTGCTGCTAGACTTAAATCCTGGGTCTCCTCTTCATTTTCTGCCCCTGTTCAGTTCCCCCCTGAGAGCCTTTCTCTAAGGGTGATTAAGCCATTATTGCTGCAAATTTTCTGTCATGTCTTTAACAGCCAAAAAGGAACAGGGAATTCAATCCCTGGTCAAAAAGGAACAGGGAATTCAATCCCAGCTGCTTTTGCACACAGTAGTTTATAGGTGAGAATTAGCATCTGCTAAGTTGTATTTCCTCTCATGTGGCCTTTGTTCCCATCTGACTGCGAGTCCGTCCTCTCCTGCTGACTGCTACATTAGCTCATTTCATTTGCAGAGGTTTTTAAAAAGATTTTTATGGGGCTTATCTCAAAAAGTGATTGTGAAGGTCACCCTGTCCCAAAACAACCTATTCCCCAGAACACTTGATACTCAAACTTATCGCTTATTTTGGATATTTCACCTTCCACCAAAGCTTGCTGATTAAAATGCCGCTACCACACTGTGGGATATTTACAAAGGAGTTACCATGATTAGAAAAATTTCTTAGAATATACTGGAAAAAACCAAGAATGCTTCTTGCAAATGCAAATAGTGTTGCTAGTAGCTATTTTCCCAGGTCTAATGACCTATCTGAAAGCAGACAGAATTGCTATTTGTCTCCTGCAGTCAAAAAAAAAAAAAAGGTTTTCTTCTTCATTAACATCATTAATGGCATTAGAAATCAGATTTCAAAAATGACATATTCAAATGGCAGCACGGATCTATGCACAATGCCACTTATGACTATTAAATTTTATTTAGAATAATGCCTTTATGCATGGTAGGGCACATTGCTGTTGCCCCACAAGGAGATGGAGAGGAGGGAGGTGTGCACGGGAGGAGCAGTACTTGGGGAATGGGTGAAGCTGGGGCCTTAGGCAATTTGGCCGGTGCAGCCTCATGTAGTAGCAAATTTCTGGAGAAGGAGCAAGTCCCTGCCCGCTCCTGTCACTCGCCATCCCCTTGTGAAGTTGGCAGGAGGACTCGTACTTCCAGCTGCCTCCCAGGCTGGCCTCTGCCTGCGCCGCAGGAGAAAGGCTCAGTGTCGTTGTACAGGCGATTCCTGAGGAGCGGAGAAGGACCGTTCTCTATGTCAGGTCCAGAAACTCCTTACCAAGATCAGCTCCCTCCTCGCTGCAGGACTGAAGGCACTCCACAAAGCTGGACCCTCCCTTATCCTGCACAGCCGCAGTGTTCTGACTGTACTGAAAAAAATTATAATCAGTTTGCGTTCCAAGTTTTAACAAGCTTTTAGCCACAACTAATTAATGTCTTTAAACGGATGCCGTTGCGCCTGCATTTTAAGTCCCTCTTTCTTCCATGGTGTTTGGTTTGTTTTCACTTACGCATTGAAAAAAAAAGGTACTTGTCAGTGAAGGAGAGATGGTTTTATGTGGTTTACAAGACAGATGGATGCGTTACGTGTCTTACCACCATCACTGTGCAAATCTGCAAGGCAGGCAGCTTGCCCCTGCTCCTTTTCGAGATGAAAGATGTGGCCATACAGCTCGGCTTCTTGGAACTGGAATTAGGAACATTTTACTTTCTCAATAGATTGAAAAGCAAAATGCCTTCAATTGTAGGACCTTGCTCCCTCGAAATGCATTAGAAAGGGAATTATCCAAAATAACAAAAGCTATCTCTGCCACGGATTGACAGCCTAGAATTAGTCTGAAACATGCGGCTCTACAAAACAGTTCCCAGATTGTACTGCTGCTCCTGACAGACACTCAGGCCCCGTCCAAACACAAAAGTTGTTTCACTTTCATTCTTCTAGTACTGTATAATCCCCACGCCTCTGAGCGTGGAACCAGATATTCCAGCCAAAAAGTATTAGTAGTGTAACTTTTGTCCATGAAAAAGGGGGAAATACGTAATTATGCCAAAGTACCTGTGCATGCCACCCTGAATTACACCTCTGTAAGTGTTTCGGAGGAAAACTCCACCCTCTCCCAAATTCTGTAGCCTTTTTCTTGAACAACAGACAAGCAGTGTACAGACTGGACTTAAGGCTTTGGTCTAGAAAAAAAAAAAAAGACTTTTTTTTCTTTCCTCATTCCCCTCAGAGCCAACATAACTGCTGATGATACTTTTTCCCTAGTGTTATGCAGCTGGATCTGTTCCCTGGTCTGGACAGCTCGTGAGATTTTACGGAAGCCTAATGCCAGCATAAGGAAGAGGATGAGCATGGACACCCTCATTGGTGCCAGTGGGGACTTTTAAGTCAAGTATGCAAATATTTCTTGAGTCTTTTCAAAGACCCTGAAACTAATGCGCAAGTGCTATATGCCTTGCCTGTTTTCCAGAAATGGCGATTGAAACAGTCATTCCCTCTGCTGCTATTGAATACCTTTTTCCAAAGGCTCCCTTGGGAGTGGGCCACAGACTGAGTGATGCTTTCCGGAAAGCTGCATGGGTCGCTGCTGACCACTGCTGCTTTGGGGTGGAAATGCTGTGGTGATGTCTCTTCTGTGTTGCCTGCACTATTTACTTATTTATACTTTGGCTCTGCATCACAGTTTTTGAGCAGGACATGGGTAAGCAGGCTCTTCTGCAGCTTGCAGAGTTTCAAACCACTTACCTCCAGGACAATCCATTTAACATCCAGGCTCCTCTTCTGGGCGAGGGGGTCACTTTGCATCTCAGGTCTTGTGCTGACACTTGTTTTGTGATTTGCACTACAGAAGTGCTGGATAATTACAGAGTATTCAGGAAAGCATCATCACACGCCTGCCATCTGCTGTGGTCTTCCCCAAAATCCAATTTTGATGGCTGTGTTTATGGCTCCTGTTGGACAGTGTGTTGGAGGCTGCATGCTGGGCTGAGCAGACTTTCATCTTCTCCCAATATGGACATTTTATTTTTTAAAAAATGTCTTCTCCACAGCATTTAAAAGAACATGCGGCCACTACTGGTAGTTAAAGAGAGAGGTGGAGCAATTCAGGATGCCCTGAGCCACCTTCAGGCATCATGTCCTAGGTGAGAAGCACCAATGCTCTGGGCGAAAGGTGTAATGGGTGGACAAGTGTATGCCAGATCCTGCCCCGCTGGCAGCCTGCTGGAAGGGTTTTGCATGATTTACATGCTGCCATCAATGTAAATAAGCCAATGAGTGTGTTTTAACTTTTGCAGGCAATTTAGCACTGCAGGCTAAGAACAACTCAACAAATAGATGTTACCCCTAGCCAGGGGAGCATCACCCCCTGACACTCTGGGTGCCTTTCCCAAGTTTTCCAACTTGGGAAAAGAGGAAAAGGCAGTCTTGGTGCCAGTTGTTTGCTACTGACTCTAGCTGGCATCAACCAACCATTGCCTCATGGCACCATCCAGGTTCATTATGCAATTAATGCTAGTTTGCAATGTATTTTAGGCAATTTTCAAGTTAATTTTTCATGCCTGAACATTATGCTGTGCAGGGCACTGTTTTCAGGAGTCTGTATAGTGCTGCAATATGGGTTTTGGTAACAGATTGGGAGAGAGGACAGATAAAGGTTGCTGATAAAAGGCACCTTTTTCAAACTCATACAGATTGAAAATAAAAAGCCTTGCTAAAGTTCTCCTGATTGAAACAATAACAAAAGGCCTTGATGAGACATGCTGAACAGAAACTGTGTCCAGAATTTTTATTGATTACTGATTTACTCTGTTGTCTAAATGCACTCTTCATGGGATCAGAATACATCGTGTGCTTCATAACGCAGCCACGGCATGCCTGGATTTGTGTAACCATGTTTCTAGAGCAAGCTGACCTCGTTTTAACCTGATGTGACAAGGAACAAGTGTATGGCACAGGGAAAGGAAGCCCACACTGGGCAAGAGGCTAACTGGCTGGGAGGCCAGCTGTGCTTAGGGCCAAGGTTTGTTTTCAGCCTTCTTGCAGGCCAGCTTTGACTCCTCCTGCTGCTTCTTCTCTAGGTGCCATCCTGCTTGTAGCTCTGCTCAATGATCACAACGGTGTCATCTTTGTATGTGGTCAAAGCAGTTTTGCTGGGAAATCAGGACTTGTGCTTATTCCTCTCCTCAGAGGATACGGAAACCAGGACCGGGTGAAAGCACTGTGACTAGGTAAGGCATCGAGCTAACTAGAAGAATGTGTCAGATATAGATTTTCTGGAGCATATGGACACAAAGAAGTGGAGCCTGGCTGCAGGCCACCACAACTCCCCATGAAGACAAGATCATGCAGACCAAGAGAGGAACTGAGCAGCGACCGCTGCAGCATAACTTACTCTAATGCAAAATTACTCCAGGCTTTAGGAGTAGTCCAAGCCACCGAGCAATTCACCAGTCAGGCTAACACCAGCAGCTGCAGATCCTTCTACATCAATGCAACAGGGTTTGCACTGGTATAAATTATGCGTGTCGCTACATTCAGAGACAGGAAAATAAGGAAGGATGGGAAACAAAGGGCAGAAACAGAGATGGCCCTAAAAGGGAACTTACTTTCTTACAGAGCAATCCTGAAAGCAACAATAAGGTACTAAACAATAAAGCACGACTAAGCAGTTCATTGCTACGCAAGGTCACAGTCTACCTTCCCCCACAACTGCCCTCAGTGGGAGGCTCATTGTGGAGTGACGGATGCAGAGCCGAATTGACAGCCAAACCTGGGGGATCTGGCCATTTCCCCAGGACGGATCTGGCATCCCTGGCTCTTAGGGTGAAGACAAAGGGTGAGGGAACAGAAATATTTCGATTGCCGTTCTACAGAGGAGAACGAATGGCAGCAGCGTTAAGGCTATCTGCACAACAGGACGGCTTTATCAGTACCGGAATAGCAGCGTGCTATCTTGCAAAGCATGTCTAGCAAGGATAGAGCTATTTCAGTAAAACTGGAATTTTTTTTTTAGCAGAGTAACACCCTCCTGAATGCAGTGAGCAGCGATGCAGCTACAAGCAACGTTTTTGACAGGTTAACACTTCCTAGCCCAGAAGCTCCTTCCTACTTGCACGGCTGGCTTAGCTGGGGATATCAGCCTGTCCCTCTCCTCAACAATAGAGCTGGCTTGGTTCACCTGATTCAGACTTTCTGTGTGACCTGGGACAAAATATTTAGGGTAGAGCTCTACTAGAGCCCAAGTGGGGTGGGAGAGGTGTCCTTTCCCACCAGTTCCAGTCACTGACTCTTCCCTTCCCACCCTACCGGGACAGCAGCAACAGCAAACGCAGCGAATGCAGAGGATTTTGGTTTTGCCCTCACCATTTGGTCCAGCTCTGGCTCCTTTCCTTGGAGCCCCAACTTTCAACGTGCCAATGCTGCTGAGAAGCCTCCAGGCAGCTCAGTTTGCTACCTTATCCCAATCAGCATGGCTCTGCAAGGAAAACCTCCAGCAATACATGGAGAAAAGGAAAAAAAGGCCATCTGTCACTACTGCTCACTCTGAGGAAATCATTCAAGCAGCATCAGCAGAGCTCTTTTGCTGCGTGACGTGCGTCTCCCGCAGGGGGTTTAGCCAACAGGATTATGTTGACCATCACTTTTTGAGACAAAGTTTCCCAGAATTTGGGAATTGTCAGCCTGCGAGAAATAAATGGCTGGCATGTCACTTGTTTTAACACTAGTGGGAAAATGGGCCTTTAGAGCAGATGAAGAAAAGATGATGAATTAGATGAGAGGCAAGGAAACAGGCTATAAGCAGCCCAATCCTCTCCTAAAGAAATCTCTGGCAAAATACCGACTTTTAAGATAATTAGATGGCCCTTCCTTTACTGTAACGTCTGAAGGTGTGTTCACACCCCCTACTCGGGGAGCTTAATTTAGGAGTTATAAGTACTACATTCAAATTAGTCATGAGTGATTCAGACTGCTCAGACTTAATTCCTCAGACAATGGAGAGATGGAGTTGTGACAGGCATTAGGGTACAGGCAGTCTGAACATGGCCCCGGCTGCCTCGCACTCCCTCTCCTGACATCCCCCTGGAGCGGGAAGCGCTATTTCCATCCTATATACAGGAAAAGATGACTTTGTCTGGAGCACGCTACCAACTTGCATGAAACAAGCCGCTTCCACCAGCTTATCTCGATTTTGCCAGAGTTTACTTTGGCCAAGAGCTGGACTTTTCCCACACAAAATCCTCACCGAACTACTGCAATCATTATTCAGTATAATACTTTTTCACTTATGAAAAGGTCATAAGCCACCTTACACTGAGTACAGATATTTTAAGGCAAAAGGGAATTTAGATTTCTCAACAATGGGGATTTTGACGTGTACTGCCTGCCAATATAATGAGGCATCCAAGAAATATGACTCAAGTCTTCATGTTTCTTGAAGCTAGGAGCTGTCTTGTCTGCTAAACGTGCCAGAGTTTTCCATGGATGTGACTTGGCTTCTATTTTTGCTGTCCTTGTATTATCTTGAATTAGGTTGCAGGCACAATGCAACCTAAATACATATAAACAAATATATAAATTTTTTACTTGACTTTACTTTACTCCTTAATTCTGGAATTAGGGAAAAGTGACCTTAGTTTTATTTATGCACTTCTCTTCACACTAAATTTCTGTCATTTTTGCAGATGACTCCCCACGAGAGTGTTATTTAAATCTCATTTAATCCCCAGCGCACCTCTCTTGATTGCAGCAAAGGAAATTCCAGTGTCTAAGCAAATATTCCTCTTCCCTGGAAGTGTCAGACCTTCGGACCACATGGGGAGATAAAGAGCTCTTCTGCTGACTCATCTTGGCAGTCAGATCAGGTGGGCTTTCTCAGGTCCAACACAGAGCTAGAAAAGGGGCTACGAAAAGCTAAAATGTCTGGATGGGGGGGAAAAAAAAGAAAAAAAAAAGTCTCTCGTACAAGCCAGTTCAGGAAGGAATTGGTCCTACCAACTTTTTGTTCTTGCGAATATTCAACACACAAAAATTCAACATTCAAGCCACCAAGATTTGCCCCAACATGCAGCACTCAAGAAAAGTAAAGGTCTGCCGCTCTCCCTAACCCTTTGAGCTTTTGTCTAGAAAACGATATCCAAGATGTCAATAACCTGAAAAGTATTTTATTGTGGAACTAGGCAAGGGAAGGAACAGTGAAGAGACATGTAGATTTGTTCCAAATCTTCTTTCACAGGCTTCCTGCAAATTCCTCGGTAGCATAATTTTGAACACATTTATGCAACCAGGTCCCTCACTACAGCACGAGGTAATAGTTAACCCCATTTCCAAAACCAACATTGGCTCTTAACACATTAGGTATCTTGAGGGGCTGGATCTTTGGGCCTTAAAGCCTGGATTCAGAGAGACGCGTAAGAACCTATGTTTTGCTGATTTGTGTGTGGACCTTTGTGAAACCTTATCTCAACCGCAAACTTGCTCGGTTGTCAGTACACAAAGCAACATCAACACAAACTGCTAACAAAGATGAGTGAGTACTACAAAAGTAATCTAAGAACTAACTCAGATAAAGTTAAGAAATTCACATCAATTACTAGGACCCTGTTCCTTCTATTCTTTCTGCACATAGCTGTATGCACAGCAGTGCATTCCCAAGAAAGCCTGCAGAAAGGAAAAACAGCGTGAATACTCATGGAAGTCTGTGTTCTCATGAACATTTGCACCTGAATAGCATGTCCTGCCATCTCTGAAGGCTCTTTGTAGGCCAGGGAGCAGAACTGCTCTCAATGGGATTTAAGGGACCGAATGCACATCACAAAGCTTCTCTTTGCAGAGCATCTACGTTACCGAATCCTGGCATGATTCTTTTGTGGAGGAATACCTTTTCAGGCAATTCTTGACAGGTGTTTCTAGCTTTATAGTATCTAATTAGGATTTTAAGCTCCTTGGAATAGTACTACCTGACTTCATCTCTCCCTGAAGCACTGTAAACCGTTCCAGTACTATAAAAATAACAACTTGACTGATCTATATGCAACCTGTATTATGTGCCTTGTCAGTGCTGTTGATTTGCGCATGCACAAATAAAGTCCAGTTCGGACTTCGTATCTTGCTGCCACAGTATAATCTCAAAAGGACTCAGAAAATGTACAGGATTAGTCAATACAAAGTTTTGCACTCAGAGAGATAGGGTGTCCAAATTGTAACATTCAAAGATTAAGAAAACATTTGGGTACAAACAATTAGTGGAAATACCTCATCCATTTCACTGGGAAGCATGATTCATTATTAAAACGGATTTGCTGCTAGCAAATATATTGCTAAATCTTAACTGAAAATTACTTTCTAGTGCAACTTTCAGAAACAGGTACTGCATCTCATTTCTCTGGGCAAAGCTGGGACTGGGAACACATCTGGGAAAACATCTGGGTTTATTGCCAGATGCTGAAATGACATGCTGAGACAGAGGTTAAGTCACATTCTATTTCTGTGGCCCATCTTCGTACCTGTGCAATGGAGTTAACTGCACCCTTGCTTCTCTTATGACCTATCATCACAAAATTTATTTTCAAGTGAAAACTGTGCTCTCTTTCTGTTTTGATAAATAGATGGCAATAATCTGCTGTTCACACCCTCACCCCTTATTTTATAGAGTTTCCCTGTGTCACCAATTATAGAACAAGAAGTTTTCTGATTTTTTATACAAGAGGTGTAGTTACATTGCACGGTATTACAAATGCATCTTACTTGGTTTAAGATGAGAAATTAGCAACTTCAAGCTATAAAAGCAGGCTCTTTTCATATTTTTGGTGACTTTAGCAGCTATTTTGAATATTTGATATTTACCAAGATGTTTTCCATTTTTAAACACCGTCTTTGAAGATGACAGCCTTCTCTGTATTTTAAAGCAAATCTACATTAAGCTCAAGGTAGCAGCTTTTACTGTTAAATATTCTTAAACACAGCAGACTTCAAAAAAAGTTATTTGCTGGATGCAGTTAGATAAAGTGATAAGAATTTCTTTAAATCCTTCCTCCTTTCCCCGCAAATATGAGAAATATAATTCCACAAGAAGCACTTTCATCTCAGTAGTCTTTCATGGGAAAGAACCACTGTTGAAGGCATTGTTGAAAGATATCAAAAGGAAAAAGGACACATGCCTTCCTTTGTCTTTTTTATATATATATATATATGTATATACATACATATATAGTCATTTCAAGTTTGAAGAGCTGACAAACTTGATTACAGAAACATTATGGTATATGTCAACTAGTATAGCAACATCACCTCAAAGAAGAATCACAGAAGGGTTGAGGTTGGAAGGGACCTCCGAAGGTCATCTGGTCCAACTGCCCTGCTCAAGCAGAACCACCCAGAGCCAGTTGCCCAGGACCACGTCCAGATGGCTTTTGAGTATCTCCAAGGATGCAGCCTCCACCAATCTGGCCAGGCTGTGCCAGCGCTCAGTCACCCTCCCAATAAAAAGTGTTTCCTTGATGTCCAGAGGGAACCTCCTGTGTTTTGGTTTGTGCCCATTGCCTCTGGTCCTGATGCTGCTCCGTATTCTTTTCACCCTCCCTTCAGGTATCTATATAGTTTGATGAGATCCCCCTGAGCCTTCTCTTCTCCAGGCTGAACAGTCCCAGCTCTCTCAGCCTTTCCTCATAGGAGAGATACTCCAGTCCCTTCATCATCTTCGTGGCCCTTTTTTGGACTCTCTCCAGCCTGTCCACGTCTCTCTTGTACAGGGGAG
>NW_009610051.1:22230-25717 GCF_000690535.1 Cariama cristata
TTGCTGCAAGAGCATGTAGCTGGCTCATGTTCAACTTGGTGTCCACCAGCACTCTCAGGTCGTTTTCTGCCAAGCTGCTTTCCAGCTGGACAGACCCCAGCATGTGCTGGTGCCTGGGGTTGTTCCTCCCCCAGTGCAGGACTTTGCACTTCTCCTTGTTGAACTACTGGACCCCGTACTGAGCCCTGGGGTACACCGCTAGTTACTGGCCTCCAACTAGACTTTGTGCCACTGATCACCACCTTCTGAGCCCGGCCTTTCAGCCAGTTTTCAGTCCACCTGTCTGCTTATCCAGCCAATACCTGAAGGATCTCATGGGAGATAGTATCAAAGGTCTCAATGAGGCCGAGGTAGACAATATCCACTGCTCTACCCTCATCTACCAAGCCAGTCATTTCATCACAGAAGTTTATCAAGCTGGTCAAGCATGACTTCCCCTTGATGGATTCATGCTGACTATTCCTGAAGATTTTCTTGTCCTTAATGTGCCCAGAAATGGTTTCTAGGATTAGCTGCTACATCACCTTCCCAGAGATCAAGGTGAGGCTGACTAGCCTGTAGGTCCCTGGGTCCTCCTTCTTACCCTTCTTGAAAACAGGAGTGACATTTGCTTTCCTCCAGTCTTCAGGCACTTCTCCCAATCACCATGATTGATCAAAGATTATTAAGTGGCCTCACAATGACATCAGCCAACTCCCTCAGCACTCGTGGGTGCATCCCATCAGTGGCCACAGACTTACAGATGTTCAGTTTGCTTAAGTGTTCCCTAACCTGATCCTCTTCCACCAAGGGTACATCTTCCTTGCTCTAACCTTTCCCCAATCTCTGGAATTCCTGAAGGCTCACCTAGCTAGTAAAGACTGAGGCAAAGAAGGTATTCAGTACCTCGGCCTTTTCCATGGCCTGTGGCACTGGGTCTCCCACCTTATTGATCAACGGGCACATGTTTTCCCTAGTCTTCCTTTTGTCTTCTATGTAGTCTTTGACATCCCTGGTCAGATTCAATTCCATTTGGGCTTTAACTTTCCTAACTTTGTCCCTGGATGCTCAGATAATGTTTCTGTATTCCTGTCAGGTTACCTGTCTTTGCTTCTGCCCTCTGTATGATTCCTTTTTGTGTTTGAGTTTGGCTAGGAGCTCTTTTGTTCATCCAGGCAGATCTCTTGGCATTTTTGCCTGATCTGTTCATTGGGATGGAACTCTCTTGAGCTTGGAGGAAGTGATATTTGAATCTTAACCAGTTTTCTTGGGCCATCCTTCCTTCCAGGGCCTTATCCCATGGGACTTTTCCAAGCAGATCTTTGGAGAGGCCAAAGTCTGCTCTCCTGAAGTCCAGGGTTGTAAGCTTGCTTTTCGTGCTCTTCCCTGCTCTCAGGATCCTGAACTCCACCATCTCATGGTCACTGCAGCCATGGCTGCCTTTGACGTTCACACCGCCAACAAGCCTCTCCTTGTTGGTGAGCATGAGGTCCAGCAGAACATCTCCTCATTGATTCCTCTGTCACTTGGAGAAGGAAGTTATCATCAATACACTCCAGGAACCTCCTGGATTGCTTGTGTCCTTCTGTATTATCCCTCCATCAAATATCAGGGAGGTTGAAGTCCCCCATGAGGGCCATGCTCTGCAAACTTGAGGCTCCTCCTATCTGTCTACAGAGGGCCTGAGACACTTGTTCTTCCTGGTCAGGTGGCCTACAGCCGCCATCCACTATAACGTCACCTTTACTTGTCCTCTTTCTGATCTTAACCCATAAACTGATCTCAGTTGGCTCTTCATCCATCCCCAAGCAGAGCTCCAGGCACTCCAGCTGCTCTCTCACAGAAAGGGCAACTCCCCCTCCTCATCTTCCCATCCCGTCCTTTCTAAAGACCCTGTGTGCCTCCTTTGCAGCACTCCAGTCATGGCAGCCATCCCACCACGACTCCATGATCCCAGTAAGATTGTAGCCCTGTGACTGCACACAGATCTCTAACTCATCATGTTTATTCCCCATTCTGAGTGTGTTAGTGTACAGACACTTCACAGAGGCACCCCAGCATGTTGACTTCCTAGAACGAGTTTGGGGATTTCTCCATAATCGTGCCTTGTAGGCACTTCCTCGCTTACACACTGGAGGTGACCCTGCTTAAAATCCATTTTGTTGATTTTGTGATCCCTTCCCATCACACCACCCATGCCCTTTGCTCAGCGAACCTGTCTGTCACTCACTCCCTCCCTCCTCCGTCATTCTTGGTTTAAAGCTCTCCTAATAAGGTCAGCCATCTTATTGGCAAAAATACCTTTGCCCCACTTAGTGAGGTGGATCCCACCTCGCCCAAGCAGATGCTGATCTGCAAACAGGCTTCCACAGTCACAAAACTCAAAACCCTGTTGCTAACACCAGTTCTGCAGCTAATTGTTGACTTGTCCTATTAGTGCCCTCCTCCTCACTTCCTTTCTCCTCACCAGCAGGATTGAGACCACCACCTGGGTGCCCATGCCTGTGACTACCACCCCCAGAGCTCTGTAGTCACTTTTGATACCGTCCAGGTTTCCCCTAGCAGTATCATTTGCGCCCACATGGCGTAACAGCAGGAGGTTGTAGTCAAAGGGCCGGACAAGCTTTCGTAGTTCCTCTACAACATCCCAGATGCTGGCCGTTGAAGGCAGCAAACCTCTCTAGATGGTTGGTTGGGTTGACAGATGGGTGCCTCTGTCCCCTGCAGCAGGGAGTCACCCATTATGATGACTTGCCCTTTATTCCTGGGAATGCTTGCATGGTTTAGGGTTAGGTGGATCAGGTCCTTTGCTTGAAGGCACATCTACCTCCTCTTCAACTTTGAGGGCAGTGAACCTATTTTGCAGTTGTAAGCCCTCAGGTGGGGCAGGAACCTTCCTCTTGGGGCCAGAAGTCACCAGCTTCCATCCTTCCCCTTCTCCAGAGGTTTTGCTTACTTTGACAGTGTGAAGTAGACATTGTCTCCTTCCCTGTTGCCGATGGGGTCTGAGGCTCTTCAAGCTGTTAAGTCTCAGAGAACATCCTATCTCCCCTTCATCTTCTCTGATGTGGTGCAGCCTGCTCACTTCCTCATGTAACTCCTTCATTTGGCAGCACAGCTTCTGCAAGACAGCACACCTCCTGAAGGACAGGGGGACACCTCTCCTGGCCTCCGGGAGAGGTTCCAGACACTCCCTGCAACCTAGGACTTGGAGGACTGCATCAGCCATCTGAAGTTCAGTCTGTGTGGAAGCTGTATGGGGTTTGTGTGGCAAAGTTTTGGTAGCAGGGGGCTACAAGGGTGGCTTCTGTGAGAAGCTGCCAGAAGCTTCCACCGTGTCCAATGGAGCCAACGCCACCGGCTCCAAGATGGACCCGTCGCTGGCCAAGGCCCAGCCCATCAGCCACAGGGGTAGCATCTCTTCTAAGAAGGGGAAAGAAAAAAACCAACCCAAAACTGCAGAACAACAACAGTAGTGGAGAGAGGAGTGAGAATGTGTGGCACGAGC
>NW_009610052.1:0-27639 GCF_000690535.1 Cariama cristata
AGAGTACATTACACAGCCCCCAGATAGAAAGCCTGGGTAGATCTGAAAAATCAAGATAGCCAGTTTTGTACATTTTCTGGAGGCCAGAGAAAAGGGAAGTTCAGAAAACAAAATGTTTTCAATTTTCCAAAATCCATGTTGCTTGAAAATAAAGACATAAAATTCTATACTTCTACGCACATCAGGAAGAAAACCACACCATTATGAAAGTGAAAACATTTTGGCTTAGAGAAATTAAAGCTTTAATTCAAGAATTATTTAAACAATTATTCTGACAGAACGCAGCGATCAAAATAACCCAGTTAAGGGCCTATGTACTCAGATATTTCAATTTGCTAAACACCTGCAAAAGAGGCAGCAGTACATGTCAAATTGGTGCATTATGAACTTATACTGTTGAATTTAATATTTTAGCCTGCCCAATGCATTGGCCAGACTAGTTAATTACACAGTTACCAGAGGATAACAGGATAAGGTTAATGTGGGATCCTATGGAGGTATTTATTGATTCCAATAGGGTAATTTTACACTAATAATGTGGTGACTACACAGCAATGCATTTTATTTAATAATAATACTGAATTAACTTATGACTCCACTAACTTTAGTATGAATAATCAAAATCTGACAGCATTTTTCTGGAACATTTTACCACCAACCTCATATTTTATGCAAACACACATAAGCACTCATACACAATTCAGTGAATTGTTAACAAATTTCCTCCTTTGTGACCACCTGTATTTTCAGAAACAGCAGAGGATGTACCGACATCTTCCAATTAGCTTTTGAGCAAAAGTAGTTTTCCTTTAGGTTTGACCAGGATGAACTTGGTATCAATTCTTCATGTTACTCCTGGTTAGAAGACAAGCTAAATGATTATGATTTATCACAGAAGTCACCCGTTGTTGACTGTTTGCTTTGCTAATTGGTTGCTCCTGTGCAATATGCTCAGATGTGTAACATGAACTATCCTGCTTTTTTCAGGAAGAAAAATGCATTCCTCTTCTATTAATAGGTTATGTGGTCAAACTACAGAAGCAGACAAGCAGGATATGATCAGACAAAAGATCTAGAAAAGAGTAATTTTGTTGTGCCAAATTTGGATGTGTGAAGAAGAGAAGGCGGCTGATTTTCTTGTAAAGAATGAGGATGATCTACAGAGAACCCTAGGTAGCTGAGCTATATGATAACCTCTGAAAAAACCTCAAGACAGCAACCAGAACTAGTCATTCTACTGAATTAATTATCTGCCTTTTTATTGATTGAAGCCTACTGATAAAGATTAATCATATAATACATGTCGAGAGTGACTATCTACCCTATGTAGTTATCCAAAATAGTTAAGCTATATCTCATAAAAAGTCCTAAATACCGGTAACAAATTAATTTCAAAATTAGCATTGTTAGCATTTTCCTTCCTTAAGTGAATTGCTTGCTGACTAAATCAATTTAATGGTCAGCTGGAATTAATTTTTCCTGCCACCCAAAACTTTTTTCAAATAACAGAGAGAACAATTGCTTAAAAAAGTTCTGAAATTCTTTTTAGGCACCAATGTTCAGCAGAATATATGTTTTCCATATGGAAAATTGCAATGATGCATAGGGCCATCTGTCAATCTCTACTAACTGGCTGGAACATTAGGCAAAAAGGTTATTTACATAGATCAGTTTCAGTTATCTGTTTTCCTTAGATTATGTGCAGTGAGAAGAGATTGGCTTAAAAAAAAAAAGTCAGAACAATAGCATGTTTTAGATGGAGTCAGGGGAGGGGAAGTTAGCTTCGCTAGAGGGGTAGATAAGAATTAGTTCTTGTAAAAACTCATTCAGGCTATTCAGCTTCACTAGTACTATGCAGAATAAGTACTCTAGTACTTTTGTGAGTACTTAGTTTCTCAAGGAAGCCTCATGACTGTAATCCTTTTGGGAACATTTACACAGCTAAAATTCAAGCAATAATTACTTAATTATATAATAATTAATTTGATAGTGGTTTAAAAATAAGACGCAAGAAGGCACATGCATACAATATACAAACCAACCAACTATTATGGGAATAACAAAATTTTTGAACAATCCCGTACATCGATAAAAATCTCCACAATTCAAATGGCCAAGCATCATATTTCTGATATAGATTATAACATTTTATTTTGCCTGCATATTGTTTCTCAAGTACCTTGAGCCTTCATTTGTCATCTATTAATACACTGCTGCCATCAGTGAGCATTTTAATCAAAGTAGCCCAGATTAAGAAAAAAGGTCGGGACAAAAACTTGTCCCAGAATATCAGTTCACATCCACATCTTTACACTTTTTTTTAATTAGTCCCATAATTTTTTTCCTTATTGCCATTACAATATTTTAGACAGAGACTATCTGTAGACTATATAGTTCACAGAACGGCTTGCATGGTGTGTCTTACTGGTACATAACTGGAATTTGTGCCGCTGTAACCCAAAAAACACCACATTGGCATGCAATGTGGTGCTTCAAGTCTCATTGCATTTCCACTGAGCAACAAAGCACTCACCTTTAAAGAAATAGCTTTTCTCTAATTCCTGACAGGAGCCACTGAAGTTATTTAAATGCCAAGCCTCACAATGGGCGTTGAATTTGACAATCTAATTTTCAGATCTCTACAGATCAACTGGTAAGTTTCTCCAACCTTCCTTGAATTTTAATGACCTTCCTTTTCATCAGACAAGCATCCTGTAAAGCTTGCCATAAGTGTGTCCTACTTTGGGTTCACATATCTAGATGCCCACTCAAAAAGGAGAGCGTGCTTTGTTCTTAAATGCAATTTAGGAAAAAAAAAAAGTGTGTGCGCATATGTATACACATAAAAAAACTCCCACAAATTCATTTTTGAACACTATTATGAGGAATAGAGGTTAGGAAAGTTCTGGTGCAATAGAATAGAAATGTGTGGGTTGTCATGGTAAATAAAGCTGTATAGTAAGCCAAACATGTTTCATTTTATTTAATCTGTTATTCAGATATCCATGAAAGTATTTTCTCATTTAGGAAGAAAAATACAAGTAAACCATAAAAAATTGATTTTGTTGACATGAGTACATATGATATAATGTAAACATCTTTTAAGTTAAGGGAAAATATTTATCATTTTAATATTAAAACAAACTCAGGTAGAAGACCACCAAAAGGAACCTGCTGGATCAGTAGGTTAACTAAAGCTGATTACAACATGCAAATGTCTCCTATATCCTAGGTAGCAGATATTAAGCCTGGAGCTATAACATCTTGCCATTCAAGTTCTTGCTAGAAAGCATCAAGTGAAACATTTATTTGACAGATCTTTTGAAACAATCCTATTAGGAGCACATACCATATTCTTTTCCAATTGTCTGATCTATATATTAATTTACAGAGGATAACGTAGTGAGAGTGACACTACACAAGCAAAAGGACGCATCATATAACTGCATTTCATATGCCTAAAGGAGAGCTAAAGTGTTTTTTTTGCAGTCTTGATCCTATGCTAAGGTGGTTCTTGCTGCAGTTCTTCTCTTTACCTTTTAGTTCAGAACATCCAATGGTAGAAATATGTCTCTCAGTTCTAAATGCCAAACCAATTCTTAAAGTACTTTAATACTGCCAGAGTATCCTATGTTCTTCACAGCTTTGTAGTTCAACTTCATGCCTTTGTGGTTAACAGGACTTATATCACAAGTTTCTTCTCATTTTGTTCCAGCTGCCACTGCCTAGACAGGAGTGTATCAGCGGCAGTAAAATGCCAAGTATATTTGGCAAAATACAGAATGTTGCCAAAGATTTACTTAAGTATTCTATAAGTAATGTGTGCTGTATGAAGTCGTCAGCTCCCACTATATGACAGCCACAATCTTGTTGCTAATTGTTATTTTATACTGTAGCCAGGACTTGACTTTGAGAACATTAATTCACTTGAGTTCACATTTGGGTAGTTACTGTAACTATAGAGAACGTTCCAGCTCCTAGTGAAGGACAAAGCCTTGCAAGTGATTGAATAAGCATTAATTTTAGTTAGGCTGCGTTTCATGCAAGTTTTTGGAGCACAATAGGAAATAATTACAAATGAATGGTTTAAACCAAAAATCTCTGGAAGGAAAAAGAGAACCATATTTTGAAACACCATCCACCACTGGCAAAATTAATTATAAGCAATGTTGTAGGAGCGCATTAAGATAGGAAAACAAAATCACACAATTTTATTTAGGAAGAAGCTGATGCAAATATTAGTCTGTTTACAGTTAGGGCAGAAATTGAGAAGATGCCTCTCATAAACATTGTCCATGTTCCATTATATTGTTTTACTTCTGACACCTATATTACAGTTCCCTTTCATACTGCTAAGGGTGAGACTACACTTTTTCCTCTGGTCTTACTCTCTTTGGATTAGATTTAAAAAGCATGTGCAGAAGTACCATGCAATACTAGCTAAGAGCAAAGGTGTTATAAAACCAGACCTTTAACAGGAGATGCCCAGGTACTCCTCCAGTGAAGTTTGCACTGTTATATAGCAAAAGCAACTTCATTGGTTAAAGAGACTTCTAACCATAAAGCCAGAAATGTGAGATGAGAACAGCAGTCAGATGATCAGCCAGAAAGGAGAAAATAACAAACACTGCAGGAAACATTTTTTATGCTGAGGGGACCTTGAAAGTAGTCATGGCATGAACAAAAAGTAGAAATTACAGCTAAATTGAAGAGCAACACTAAGACTCTGCTGTGTTTCTCCCTCCAATTTTTTGCAGATTTAACCCTGTTATATTATATTATAACATCTTTTAAATACATGTAAATCCTTTCTCTCTCTAAAAAATAAAAAAAAAAAGAAAGAATGACGGAGATGCCTCTGCCTCCCCCTCCTTTTAAAAAGAAAGAACCACCCCCAAAACTGCCTGGAAAACTTGTTGTGTTTTTTTTTTTTTTTTTTTTTGTCAATGAAATGTTGCATTCTGGGCACTAAAGAGGGCGTAACAAAGCTCCATACTACATGACATTTTCTCATCCCATTTTTTTTTTTTTTTTAATTGCTAAAATTTTCAAGCAGGCTAAGAGCTAAAAAATCCTAAACTATGATCTTTCAGCATAGGCACATGAAGTAAACAGTTGATTAAGACTTCTCTGTTGGTTTGGACGTTTTGTTTGAAGCAGCAAGTTAGATCCCAGCTCATTGTCTTGCATCACCCCAGTGCCTTCTGAACTACTGATAGTAGAGGGGAAAAAAAAAGTAAATAAATCTTATTTTATAACAAAAGTAGATATGACATAGACATATGTTGGATGTAAGAGTCAAAAGAAAGTAACATTTTCATGATGCCTTCTGATCTTAACATCATTCTGAGCTCTTCGCAAAGAAGCTGCTGAAGAGACAACATTATTATTCCACCTCTTTTTCAGAGCAGCACTAGAGTATCTTGCTGGATTTTCAGATATTCTGCTCAGAGCAAGGACTGTTCTACACAAATAAGGAAGACATTCAGAATTTGCAATCCAGCGCCAACAATTTAGAAGAGTCTGCCAACTAAATTATCAAAATACCATTCTGCTGTTTCAGTCCAAATGTTTTTCTCAGCTCTGCTGAGTGAAGGTTGTTTCTGAGAAATGATCATCTTCATAATCCCATAATCCTACAGACCAATGGGAAACCATCACTTAGCAGGTTACAAGCAAAGCTTATTGAAACACAGCATGCTTTGGCCATCATCAGTCACAGTTTACAGAACTGAGAGGAATAAAGCTGCTGTACAACCTTGACAACAAATGCACATATTAACATACATACATCTACAGAGCGCTTTTCAGTGATGAAGTGTTGTTTTTCACATCCAGTGCAGATAGACCTAGCCTAAACTCTAGTAAAGATATTGGAACTTTGACAGTTTGTATTTAGAAGAATGATGGTTTGTGTTTTCTTTTTTTCCACCAATAGGATTCTACGCTCTGTACTAAATTTTTCAATTCCTGTATGTATATAGGACACATAAAATACAGAAACGAAAAAAGATAACTGGATTAGACACCTGAAGGCCAAATGCACAGAGCCAACAGATTAGTTAACTAAGAATTCTCCCCTGTAGCTCTCTTGCTGTTCTGATAAATTCTGCAGACAATTGTGGGTTTTTTTTCCATCAGAAACAAACCACTGTTCTACCCATGGGATAATTTATAGCTTCTGCCAACTGTTAACTCACTGAGATAGCTGCTAGCAAGGACCGAAGAGCATCTTCAAGAACAGAAGCCATGCAATGGAAGAAAAGTCAGCAAAGAGCACAAAGCAAGCTAATTTGACAAGTTTAAGTGTTATCTATGGAAGGAGGAGATGTGCAGAAGCACTGTAGGTGCAGCATAGGCTAGTCAACTGGGCTCAGAAAAAACATCTGGAGTTTCTGTTCTGCCCAAAGCAAAGTAGTGCAACTGTCTAACGGAAGATTTTGCATCTTCCATAATTCTTGCAAGTTCGAATCTGAATTAACTTCTTATTTCCACTTACAGATAAACCGCAAAACACATGAGATAGCTTAAAGACTTTAAGACACACTACAAATTAAGATTTGGATTTGCTCATTTGAGTGGACCATTTCCAATTTTCTACAAGGTACGTTCACTTTGTTTTTATTTATTCACTTTGCGTTTTCTGAAGCACAGATTGTTTAAGCCTTGGGGCATTCATTTCATGCTCAAGGACAAAGAGAATGAACTTCTATGCTTAGGGAAACACACAGCCAGGAGGTAGGTTGAGATATGCTAGTCCTCAAGCACCTAGCCCATGATCTAGGGTAAAAGTCTTAAAAAGAAAATGTACCTACATTTGGCAAACAGAAACAGCTGATGTTAGGAATCAGAGACTAAAATTCAAGGGTATAGATCTCCATCCAGATTAAAATAAGGAGAAACAAATGTCTTCAAGAAGGTAAATGATTCTGGCAAGGACCTATGCAAATGTTTAAAAATAAATTAAAACTAAATTTTATTGAAATTAGAGTTATTCAAACAAGATAGGTTAGTAAGGATGGCAGCACTCTTACGGAGCATAGAGGTTGAGGGCTGGATTGCAAAAATTCTGTAAAGAAATGTAATAGCTACATTAGGATAAAGGCCTGAGATTTTACAGTAATATAACCTTGTTGTTAGATTGATCAGTTGATAAAGTTAAGCTCTTTTGAGAAGAAAGTTTTGAATTATTGCTGTTTTATTAGATGTCTCATCTTCCTGTCTCTCCCTGATGCATGAAAACTTGCCTGCTGAGTTGTTAATGTAGTCAGCAATTAATTTACCAGGAGCAAATACACACTCCCAGGACTATGTAGTAGACACCATAACATACTACATGCTTGTACTTGCCCTACAGAACACTGAACTCCAATATGGATCAAAGGTGCATACCAAGCACAGCTAGTCCAAGAATCTGAGATAACACTGATCAGCTGCATGCAACAAAGACTGCATTAAAGAAAACAGGGGAGATGGTGAAATGAGTCCCTTGATGGAGATACAGTAGCAGTTTTCAAAAGCTTATCCTTAAAGCTTGGCCCAAGACAATAAATTTTGAGGTGCAGTATCCAGCTTCATTCTGGATCACTGGAATAATACAATGAAATATGTGGGGGCTTTTTTTCTTTTTAATAATCTGAGAAAATAAAATAAACCAGAGAGATTACTATCTGCATAAGTCTGTATTATAGCTCCCACTTAAGCACAGCATAGGAATAATATGAATTGCACTTAAAAACTTCACAATTAATAGTCATTGTGCTAATAAGCTACCGATGAGGGAAGAGAGCTACATTCTTCAGCAATAGGACAACAACAAGGGCCTCTCTGGACTAGTATTAAGACCTGTAAATTCATACAAAGCCAAAAAAAACCCCATCCAAAAACCTAAAAACCACACCAAGCCTACTTCCCACAGATCAAATACCTGTTAAAGGAGATATTTATCCTTTGCACCAGTGCTATGAAATACAACTTATGTATAAAAAAACCCAAAAAACAGTACAAGTCACACATAGCTATTGCTGATACACACATAGTATTATCACAATTGTTGAGGACTTCTGAAAGCTAAGCTCTGGGCATTGCAGTTAATAAGCAGTACAATTGAATTATAATTATGGAGCCTATCTTTTGAAGATTTTTTTTTTCTCTGAAGAAAGTGAACAAAATACTCAGTTTGTTGTACAGTTAAAATGCAGGGGAAGCTAGCAAGTGTACAGGACTCAGAAACACATTCCTATTCAGCATCCACCCCTTACTTACAGCTTGGGCCAAATATTTCAGCTAACATACGAGTTATTTTCCTATCCGAAATGAAAGAAGAGAGTTTCTCTAGAACACAACCACTTCAACAACTTCAGCTCTACATTTACAAGCAGCCAGCACCAACCTACAATTTCGGGTAACCAAGATGCTCTGAACACTGCTTCTAAACAGAAGTCAGGGGAAAAAATAATTCTTAATAGCCTGTACCAAAACCTATCTAAAAACTTTGCTTGAGTTGTCTTACCTCTCCAGCAGATGAAGTATCTTCCAGGTAGACAAATGTTAGACTACACATAGCTCTTGTTAAGGAATATTTTCTCCCCTATAGCACTCATCCTTTTTTCACTTCATTACTGAATATAGCTTTTTATTTTTCATACAAAATCATCTCCAGCTTTTTTTGGTTTCTATCTCTCCTGTTCCCCCTGAATGCTGTAGACTAAGTAGCATTTTTTTGGTTGATTGGTTTGTTTTTTAAGGAGCCCAGCACCCTCCCACTTCTTACTCGGAGAGATTAATGCTTAACTGGAGCCACCTGCTTGAATTATCCTTCTCTGCTTTCCTCTGTTACAATTCAGGTGTGTGAAACCCAATAGAAAACACTTTCAGGCTGGAATATCCACTATTGTTCCAATAGTGAATATCCATTTTTGTAATAAAATAAGTGATTCACAAGGCAGGAAGTAAAAGATTGTCTTTTCAGTTTTCTGGATGAACCAAAAGATCAAGGAAAGGCTTATATTTAAGTACTCTTCCTCACAGGTGTTTTCTACACCCTGCCTAACAACTTTCCTGAATGAAATACGACAATGAAAGGTTAGAGATAAGTAAACATTTTTCTTTCATGATAAATGAAATTACTTGTTTTCTCTTCCTCATTATCAGAAACAGGCAGGCAAACCCCATACAAAACAAAATACCAAACCAAACAAACCCTGCACAAAAATACACTGACTGACAACAAAACCAGCCCAGTGCTTCAAGCTGAAGTCTGTCATGTAGGAGCCATGGTGTGGCTACAGAAAGAAACGCAGTGAATGAGAAAGGTATCAGTGAGCTGCATTTCTTTTGGTGTAATTGCTAGCTATGTAATCGTCTCAGAATAGTATTTCTGGAGTTATTTCACACCTCTTCTATCATCTCTTTAAAGCAAATGAGACATGAACATCTCTTCATTCCTCCAGAAAAGCATTATTCTAGAGAGAATGACATTTTCCAAGTAAAGCCAGATAAAACACATCATTCTAATTAGACTGAGTATAAATAATTACTCTGAATACTATCTGCAATCTGTATACAACATTCTTCTCAAAGATTTGTGGCCTGAACACACGCAAAGTATAACCAATTCAGAGCTTGGAGAAGAAATGTAAGAAATGTGTTTCAGATTCATTTTGCTTGCTTATTCCACTCTTGACTGTCAATGTGCGAGTTGTTGAAACTTAGTCAATTACTTCCCTATCACATAATGAAAATTATTCCTGATATCATTAAAATATTTTCAGATACATATATTTTACTGCACTCTTCCAATATCATATAGTCATTACCCAAAATCCGACCTGTTTTTGTTAAACATTAAGTCATACATTACAAGTGTCTGTGCTGTTAGGTTGGGGTTTTTTTTGACAATAAACTCAGTTTAACTCTTCAATCTATTATTATGCATGTATATCACTGAATTTTGATAGAAATCAACATCATAATTAATTGAAACAATTAATACCTTCATTGCAAACATACAGATGAACAACTGTAATTTAAAATTGCTAAAAGTGTAAAAATGGAATATTTGATTTCTTGTCTAACAAGAATAGTGATAGATTCTACAAAATACAGTCTACAAAATGCAAATTAAATGTATTTCAGAAAATAACTATTGTGTAAATGCAGAACAAATATCAAGTTACAGAACTCCCTTGAACTGTGAGTATTATTTGGCCCTAAGATTTTTCATCATCAAGAAGAAAATCAAAACCAAGAAAAAGCGCAGAATAATTTTTAGATACTTTTTGCCTAATCAAGCAATGAGAATTCTGGTTCTGTTTTTTTTATTTATAGAGAAAAGACTTGCCTAGTCTGGCATAAATCAGGCTGAGATAAGTGAAAAATTCTGTCCTTATTTAGAGTCAAATAAGTAATTAATTAAATTGGATCTTCAGTGTTCATTGTACCTGATTCATATTGATTGAAAGCGTGCATCCCCTGTCATTAATTTGGCTAGCTATTTATATAATACCATTTGCTTATAGTGTACTCTCTCTTTACATCTCCTCTGCACTGTCCTCTGAGGCAGGCAGCTACTTTGCGTTCAGCTCAAAGCAGGCTATCACCATTTGGAAGTACTGTGGCTCACATTCCCCAAAGTGCTTGGCATGTAACATCGGAACAGAATTTTCAATAGAAGTGAACATGCTGTGGGGTAGAGTTGTAAAGCTGCTACTACATACTGTCCAGCTGGGAGATGCTGGATCTAAATTCACATTCCGTATTTGATATTTACATGGAAACTTATCTCCTTTGAAAAGTTGCTCCCAACTGGTATGCTAAGAAGCTAAAATGCAGACTTGTCTTGAAAACCTGGTCTAACCTTTTCTTTTTTAGGAGTTTTGACTCTCTCTTTTTAATGTTTTAAATAAAAGACACTCAAACAATTCATATTTTCAGTTCTTGCATGTAGGAGATTAGCAGTTCTTACAATGTTCGGTTTCCTCCAGTCTTCAGCTAAGTCTTTTGCCAGCATCCACTGACTCTATGAAAGACTTGAAGGTTGCAGTTTGCTAAACATCTCTTTTGGTGACACTACCTCATTCAGACTCTTTTCCATTCATCCAGTCCCTCATCACCCTCTTTAGTTGTCAGTAATGCTGCATGTGGGACTGACAAACAGGAACAGGAGAAATCACTTGTACAAAAGAAGACCTGAATTAGTTTCTTCACACATTTCACTATGAAGTCTCTCAAAAGGCTGTACTGAAGGTGTACTAAAATTGAAGAAATGGAAATTGTCAGTAGAAGAACGGGTGCTTGAGGGCTGCTCATCAGCTGGGATCTATTTTGTGATCAAACCCCAGATAATCATGCCCAGTCAGAGCTAATATTCTCTTGTGCTAAATGCATGCGATAGAATTAATATAATAGGAATTATGTTAATTGGATAATAAAGTTGAATCAAATTAAGGGTGAAGTTGACAGTGCATTGCTAGACATACAAATGGATTGCAGCTGCCAAAAGGGAGATGTTCAGTTACCCCCTCCACTCCTTCCCTTTTTGTTTTGCTCGATTTAGTACTCCTCTAAGATACAACTTGCAAACACATTAGAAAACTGATCCTATTAAAAAAAAAAGTTTTCTCCTATGTTAATGAATCAAGTAGGCTCAGAAGAAGGTCAAACACCGGCACTGATGCAGGAAAGGGAAGAGGGAGGCAAGGGAGAAAGGCAGAGGGGAAATGCCCTGCTGACAACAGGAATTCTCTTGGTCTGTCCAGCCTCTGTATCTTCTCTTGAGTAGTAGATAATAACAGAGAGAAACCACAAAGCGAGAACAACCAACATCCTATTTTTCCAAGTCAGAAAAAGGCAGAAAAAAAATAATCTGGAGACACAATTTGCTTTTTGTGTAACAAAGTAGAAATATTAATTATGATAAAAGCCTAGCTAGTAAGCACATTAGAGGAATATGTTTCCATCCACTGTAAACAAAAGATAGGAAACCTAAGCAGCTCTCGTTAGTAAGAGAGTTATGAATTGAAATTATAGACTCAGAGTAGAAAATTAATACTGCTTATTGCTTATATATTATTATTAAGTTCTTTCACAAGACAGACAGGATGGTTGATATTTTATCTGTTGGCAGCAACCTCATCAGGTCCAGAGAGATTTACTGTCCTTGGCAAATTAGCTAAGACTGAAAGAATTTGAACAGTATCTCGCACATTTTTGTCTCCACCCTTGCTGATAAAACATGAATTAAGTCGGCAGAGGGTAGATCAGGCACCTGGTTTGACATGCTCTAAACAATATCACATTAGTCACTGTGTCTGGAAAAAAAACTTCCTCCAGATTGGATTCTTCCACTGGCTCTCAGGTTCTCAGCATCTTTATCTACCTCAGATTCCATATCCTCACTGATGTCCTTATTTCTCACTCTCATCTACTGTTGATTTTTTTCTATGCCTATTTCTAATTTAAGAATGAGCTGTTAGTTTATTAACAAAACATGCAAAGAAGATGCTGAGAGCACTGTAAACAAAATCAGTGGGTTTTCTCAAGCAATCGGGTTTCAAAAATGGTTGATACAGTTGAAGCAAGAATCTATAGAGTCCCTGAAGTAATAATTTTCTGTATTGATTAGACCTAGAATGTGATCCTCAATGTAGATACTCCTATCCCACCGTGATCCAATAATAATATTGTATGTCCACCCTACCCTGGGCCAGCCCCTACAGCATTATCCTCTCTTAGGTATCCAGGAATGCTTCTTTGCATGTGGCTTCAAAAACAAACCCATGCTATTATACTGCTCATGCTACATTGAAGTAGCAGATTTTTCAGGCACACTGTGTCTAAAAGCAGGTACTTATGAGAAGAAGTGTTTCAAGAAATGCAAGCTTCTCAAATTTTTGATAACCTCTCAAGGACTCAAGTACTGGCTCCTGTGATTTTTGCATCTCTATAGTATAATGAATTACTAGACACGCAGTGGCATCCGGCAGAAGGAAAGTAGTGGGACTGTATTGTGCCAAAGAATTGGACTTCAAGGCAGTCTAGCACTAAATTTTTCCTTGCTGATGAGCTCTCAAGACATGCATGTTGCATTTCCTGTAACTAAAGAAGTCTGCAGTAAGTGCCAAACTGGATTCCATAGATGTAAATAAGCCTGATTGTTAAATTCAATAGGTACATCAATTTAGCAGATGAGAATTTATCCCATAAAGTGGGGAGGGTCACGAATCAGATCTAATGCATATTGAAAAGCTAAGATGACCATTTTGTCACACTATCAGTAAAATTCTCAGTTTGAGAGGTAAGAATACCTTTTAAAATTATGATCAATTCAGAAACGAAGTTTTATGTTCAGTCTGTACACCATTCGTGTGAAACTTATTATAAACATCAAGAATCATACAAAAAAATTAAATTCACCAAACTAATGTGCAGGAGCATGTCTGTTTTAATTGGGCTTTCCGTTCTAATTAGACACTCCTTCAGTGATACCTTTCAAATACATTATTAATACATTTATGTAGATTATTAATGCTTTGATGTTTCATATCAGAAATTTTGTACTCTTTTCCATTCTTAAAACAGTATTTTAAAGCAATAATTTCTAATAAAAAAGCTACAGAAACTGGACATGAATTTTTACAATATTAAGAATAACAACTGAACTCATCAGGGCTTAATGAAATACTGAAGCAACAGATGAGTTAGTTCTTAAGTAATAATGTTATTAAAAATAATTATTCTTGTATAGCAATGTATTCATTTTTATTAGTAGCTTGACTTTCAGAGATATGGAGCATCACAGTAGATTAATACTGAAGCTTAAGTAACCAGTGACTTCCAGAATGAGGTTATTGAAGTCCTAACCACATCCGAGGGATACCCACTGTCAACCTCTTACAGAGTAATGGCTACAACAGTATATAAGTTCTGCTAAGTAATATTCAGTTGTGGACATTCTGTTGTGCAGATTAATTTTATCAATAACTATACAATCAGTCTCTGAAAAAAGTATCTGATTTTGACATTTCTTGTTGAAAGATGATTTTTTTAACAGGATCCCTCAGCAGTTCAGAATAAATCAGCAGCACATTCTTATGTAACACACTTATTACTAAAAACTTCAACATTTTTTTGGATTCATTATCAAAAGGAAAGTAGAATCACATATTTGAGGCAAATCACTGCAGCAGAAGTTGATACTTTATAGCTATTATCATATTTAAAACAAAATCAGCAACAATACAAAAGCTTTGCATTGATTCAGAATTCAGAATAGCAAATTAATATTTGATCCTTTCCTCTAAATGTCTGACTCTTAAAGAACTCGCAAAAAGTCACACATTAACAATGTGAATGTGGGCCTATTTAGGTTTTTTTTCTGAGTAGTTCTCACATGAGTTAGTTACTGGCAAAATCTACAATGTCTAGCAGTCATATAACAAAGTATCCAGAATAATGCAGAACATCCACTCACAGTAACTGAGGACAGAGACAGTGGCTGTAAATTACATCTTTGGTGCTTACTCAGTCTTAATCTCTGGGAATAAAGACTTGGAGAGAACACAGAGGAAGGAATTTCTCAACGCATTATTAATTTTTTCATGCCCTTATTTCAAGGACATATTAAAATCTTAAACTAAGGTTTGATTGGAATAGAAACAAATGAAAATATGCAACAAACTGTCTTCTATTCATCCATTCAGAATCAGGTCTATTTGCTTTTTTGGACAGATGGAAAATTTTATTGCTGTTTGGACTCATGAAGCCAATTCAGCTCCAGTGAGGGAAGTGGAATTTTGTTCCCCAGTCCACAAAGATGTTGTCGATTATACAAGGCAGTTTTGTTTAACTTTGGAAAAAAAAGTTGCCAGGAATCATATATTCTGTGGGTTCTGTCCTCCAAGAGAATAAAAATAGGATTAATTAATTTTAATTTTAAATAATGAACAAACAAATCTTGATCTGAAACAATGCTGCAGGAAAGAATTTTGTTATAAATTTATGCAGCTATTTGCAGTACTACATTTTAGTTGTGACAGCGTATGCCCCGGCTGTTAAGCTCTGAACGCCTATTTTCCAAACTAGTGTTGTATTTGCAAATACAGTACATCTTCATCAATGTCAAATTCAAAAACAGACTCCTGAATATATTCTGCACTTTATATTCTAGTGGGCTTTAAATCTTTGTTTAAAGGCTTCTGTCTGTTCTTTTTATTTTGGAATTTAATTTAGTCATGGAAGGTTAATTAGTCTTTAGATTTATAATTACAGCAGTGAGTCAGCTCTTCCAGTTCTGTGGTATGGCCAGTTTTATACTAGAGTCTCAAAAGAAGAGAATGCAATTCATATTTTTATGCAAATATCCTATCAGCTTTAAATGAAATAGAGATGGAAATCTTTTCAGCTCTTGTCTGTGTAAGAATCGTGTGCCAAAAGATTTCATTAGAAGCACTAGAAAGAATACAAAGAAAGAAGGTGGTCTTACATCTCATTTATGGGGAACTATTTACATTAATGGGGACTTCATTACTGAAGAGAGGGGGAGGATCTACTGCTGTGCATCAGGAAAGGTTGTTTAGACAAACCCCAAATGTTTCACAAGAACATACCAACTTTGTCAGCTTTCCCTAAATATGTGTATGCCACTGATAACGGAGTGTTTCAATAAGCTTATTTTGCAGGAAATCTTTTTGTAATTTAAGCAGAAAGGAAATTAATTCTATTGTCAGAATTGTTGCTGGAATTGAAATCCAAGATTCAATCAGATCTAGACATCTATCTACGAAGTCTAAAAGAGTAAAATCCTCAGTTATGTTTCTGTTTATTATGGTCCGGTTAATTTCAGGTCACATTAAGAGGGAAATAAGAAGTCCATATGGCACGGCAAATGGCATGTATTCCTCAACCAGAATAGGCCAGTAAGAGTCAGTAAAATTATGGCTGTATCAATTATGTAAAGTTATTCTCTCATCAGATGTAATGTTATGCAGGCAAAGGAGAATATTTTTACAAAGATAGTTCAGTTTAACACTGTATGTGGAGAAATGTCTTTGGACATTCTATTATTGTTAAAGTAATGTCTGAGAAGGTCCAAAGTAAAAATACAAAAAGCCAAATGCAGAAGGATTTGACATATTTTTGTCACTGTATGCATTATATATGTGCACAGATTGCATTGTTATGTGTATTGCATTTATATAATTCCCTGTAATTAGCTGTATGCTATGTCACTGTCCTTTATTTTAAAGGAAATAAAGATAGAGTAAGAATACTAGTCTCACAGAGTTTAACCAGCTAAGTTGATCACCGTAAGTGCCCTCACTTGGAAAGAGATAAGTGCTTTCCGGGAGTGACTAATTTAATTTTAAGCTAGTATCCAAGAGACATAGGACAAATCGTTTATGAAGACACATCATTCTCCCCATTGATTATAGTGGAAGCCTAGACTAAATGCCTAATTTCTGGATGTCTAGAAGAGATATCCAGAAAATGCAAATTTATATGCAAAAAATTATTTGGGAACTGAGTTTTAACTAGTTTTAATTTACAAAGGCTAAGTGACAATGAGAAAGCACTGAAGCAGAATTAGCTACAGTTATGGTATTTCAGCTTGTTCAGAATTCCTTTTCTTTTCTCTACTCCTTAAACCTTAAACTTGAAAATAATGAGTCGCTGAAACAAAGCATTTGTTAGAAAGTAAAGGTTCCCTGATAACAAGAAACTGCCAGCTGGCTTTAAACATCATATAACATTTCTTTAGATAACTGAAGAAGAAGTGGCAAACAATCATTAAAAGACAGTTTTCAAGATATAAGTACAATAGAAAAAAGATTTTTCTGAGCCTACTTGAGTAAATTCAGATGAGAGGAAAGGCATTATGGCATTAATACACAAGAAGAGATACCTGTAGATGTGTCACTTTCATGCAAAATTTCTAAAGAAAGGAGTAACTGTCTACACGTCCTGAACAGACACAGATATTTCTTTCAGAAGTGTTACTACAGATGTAGTGTAAAGTGGACAGAGGATTGAATGATCTAACAAAATTATCCTAAAAGTTTTGCACAACAAATTTGGAGATGGGTAGTCTAAAAATGGAGCAAAGTTGTGACTACTGAAGTCACTGCTGCTGCACAACAGTGACGATAGTGCTATAGGACCTACAGTAGAGCTGGCAGGTGAAATTTCGTCGTTACTTTTCTACATTCAGTGAAGCAGTGATGGAAATGTTATACCTTCTAACAACCTACACAGTGCTTACTGACAATATTCTGCTTCAAGGTACTGAAGAGTGGTACAAAACTCAATCCAAGCATTTGCTCTCTATGGAGCTCTTATAAGCACCACATTTATGAATGCAAGTGAAGCTTTGGACACTCAGAAATAAAATTAACAAGTCTAGTTACCTCGCTCACCTTAGTTATGATCACAAAGAGGCTAACTAGCTTACTGTTTACTAGCCACTTGAAAGACATGGAATGTAAACAGTCAATTAATTAGAAACTATGGACTGAACCTACATCCACAGAAGTTTTCATTCCACTTGTAAAGTCATTTAATAATGGGTTACCACTGCATTCCTGTGTCACAGCTGTTAGCAGAGATAAAACCTGAAAACTTCCGCACCAAAACTTCTGCATTCCTTTGAAATGGAACTTTCTCTATTTGCCTGAAGCTACTACATCTTGCCTCCTACCTAACATTTTTGATCCACAGATTCCATAGCACAGCTGCCAGAAATACGTGCTCTAGGCCAATTTAAAGACCGATATAGTACACAGAAACTGCTGGGGAGAGGAAAAAAGGATTTTTGTGTCTAAAATGTGTTTCAGCCTTTGCCCATCTCTCGCTTTTTTTGCCTATGTCTTTCATTGAAATCTCTTTATTTCTTCTCTAAGCTAAAGTATTAGTTGGAGGATAGATAGAAATGGGCTCTTTGTGACATAAATTGTGACTTTGTTGACAAAATCTACACAACTGTATCAGACTTTTCAGAAAGAGCAGTGATTTTCCTTGACTCTCAGACTGCATCTTTTTATATCACACTGACAATGGCCACATTTCAATGATGTTTCCAGCCTGCCTTGTCTTATCTATACCAACAACTGATTTAAAGTTTCCAGCACTGTAGCATGTGGGCATCTGTACTTTAATGCCCTGAATTTTTTTTTTTAGTCTGTAATACTTACAGAAAGTCTTCTTAGTAGTAAAAGAATAAAAGAATAGTAAGAACTGTTCAAAGTTATGGTTATGCTTAAGGAGTGTAATACTAATAGCATCTACTGAGGGTCACAACAGCTCACAGGATAAATATGTTCATGACAGTGGAAATGTAAATGGGAATAAAATTATCATTATTATTAATTCAGAAACAATTAAAAATGTTGAAAATACTCCTATATAAGGAAGTTTTAGTCACACAGTGATAATGTCCTGCCTCCTAATGACTCATTTTATGTCTAAATGCAGTATTAAATGGCATACAAATGAAAGACTCCAAAGTGACACAGAAGCTGACATAATATTCCAGTCATAAATGTCAAAAGCAGCACCATTTTGCAGTTTCTAAGTGTTCTGCTCCGGCATACCTCAGACTTGGCTGATGGAAGCCAAGTTCTTGCTACTTACGTTCATGACAGTTGAAGAAAACAACTTTTGAAATAGAGACCATGGACAGTATACACATTACTGACTTCAGGCAAATAACTGAGGTGATTTAGGCAACAAACACTTCTAAAGGACAGTTCAGGTAACCTGTTCTAGAAATTAGCCATTCTCCCAACTCCATTTACTATAGAAATAACCAAGGCTTGCTGAGTCTCTAATATTAGCATTGAAGTGAGATAACTAAACTGGGCAATGAAAATTCTGGGCTCCTAAGAAGCAGCAAATAAAATCAATGGCAGCTAAAACAAAACAAAACAATCACACACAGACAGAAGGACAAAAAAGACCTTACTCTGGATGAACTCAAAACTCTAGAGTAACTACATAACTAACTAGATTTTAGACCAAGAATTTAAAGGTAGTATTCCTATATCTATCCTAACTCTGAAACTGGCAAGTGTTAAGGGATCTCAATATTGGCTAACGAGTACAAAAATATGTTTGGAGTCTAAAGGGAAAGTTCCTCATCCCGCCACAGTATTGTTCATGTTTCCAACCCTTTATTTGCGTATGAAAGTTAGATTGCAAGAGTAATTTCCATGCTAGTTGGATTTCACCCCAATTTTGTTGGAGAAAAAGAGTCTAAGTGCGCAACATTGTGGCTGCATTACGTGAACCTGGATAACACTAACTGAAAAGCAGACTAGAAGCAGAATGAGTTGTGCATCTCTGGCTAGTCCAGAAGCAGTAAGCAGGCATCACTTACAGGAGGTTTGCAGTCTCAGGCTTGTGGGAATGATCACTGGGAACAAGGCAAATCTCAGGGATATCAAGGAATCTGGATAATTCTTTTCATTTCTCTTTCCTTCAACCTAATTTATTCTAGTCTCATACTCTGCAGACTTATGTGACTAGAATTATATCTTGAATTATAACTTAACAAGCATTATATTTACTTTGGAATAATTTAGAAATTTCCCACATAAAAATTTCTGATGTAAGCTACAGTCCAATGAAGCTGGCTTTTCTTAGGTTTCTAGAATATTTCAAAATGAGATTTGGAATTCAGCTGTACTTTTGGGGCCTGAATCTGACCCACCACAGTCCCACTGGCTTTAACTGATTTCATTTCACTAATATAGCTTTGCTTATGCTTGTGGCCATGACACACTGTAAACTATCAGCTGATATTTCTCATGTACTACTGTACATCTAGCAAGAAATCAATTTTTTTCTTTCAGGGCACTTGTGCATTTCAAACAGTATTCTCATGGAAATATAATGGTCAGTTTTAGAGGCTCTGGCAATAGGATTTCTACAAGATCATTTCAGGTTTTATATCCATGTCATTAAACCTTATACAATCTTCACGTTTTTCTTCATGGACTGTTCAAAATTCACCAGCTGTCATCTGTCTTCAGACTCCTAATAGCTGTATTTCTCCCTCATGATCTTCACTTACCTTAGCAGCACCTTATTGGCATTTTCTGTCCATCTGTCTTTGATAGTCTGTTTGCCCCCCTTTGGAACATTTTCTCTAGCAGATATCAAAACTGTCAGCATCTTCTTTACTTAATCCGTAACTACTTTAAAACCATGTCTCAAGCTTCTTCTGACCTGACCAAATAACATTACTGATTTTCTCTCAGCTTCTCTGTGAAATTGAGTCAAGTAGCAGCTTCAGGTTCTCAGACAGTTTGCTTGTGCTGTCATCAAACTACGTGACTGCAGCAGAGAGTTCATTTCTCTCTTTCAAACAGGAAAATTTGAGAGAGGGGGATCCATTTCTAAGTTTGAAGGGATCTGGTTTGCCCAGTCTGCTGTGGCCTGTGCCAGGACCAGCTGGTTTGGATGGTCTTGTGCTCACCTTGCCCATAGCTATTAGTTTCCAAAACAGACTTGGCTGTGTCTAGATATATGTCATTTCATCCCTGTGGCACAGCAAAAGATAATTATTTTTGTATTTTATTTGGTTCAATTACCTAAAATTGTGAGGGTTCTGCATTGTAGCCTGTAAAAGTATTTGTGTAGGCTGACTCTTTGAGTGAGTATTAAATGCCCCAGCTATGAGGCAGGAGGGTGTGTGAGAACTCTGGACCAGCTGCAATAGCATCTGAGGAAACCCTGGGCAGCGGGAGCCAAAGCTGCTGTGGGCAGCACGTTCAGCATCTCTGGAATAACCCTTGAGCCTATGTGGTCAACTATGCCCAAATTCCCATAAAGACATTTAGCTGACTCACTTCAGAAGGGAACCTGGGGGCAAATTAGACTGTGTAATGGTAAGTGAATAGATCCTAAGAGCAAAATAAAGAACCAGACTGACAGCGTAGGTGTTCCCTGAAGAATCACACTCCAATTTCACATCTCCATGACCACATCATTAATGGTATTAACTGAAACATATATTGAACTCTTTGGTAGATGAGCCAAGAACCTAAACAAGCATGACAAAGAGACGACATCCAAGATTTACAATGAGTCAGGACAGAATATACTTCATCTAATACCTGAAATGTTATCAGGGAACTTTTGTCAGTCCAGTAATTTTCAGTTCAAGGGAAAAAAATATTCACTTAATATACAAAAAACCCCACGAAACTATATAAAGTATCCAAGTTCCCGTACAAAAGTTTTCAACTACAGGACTGACACATATTTCATATTCATATTGTTTTAATATGACTTTGCTATCACTGCAGCTTATAGTGCAATGAAGAAGTGAAATAATTGCTTTGTGTACTCAGTAGCCTGAAATGTAAAGCAAATCTGTCTTATTATTCATGAAGTTCTGCTATATGTGTGTAGAAACTCGTTGCAAGAATAAAATGCCTGTATCTCTAGTTTAATGCAGTGAAATTAGTTTTTGATGTAACAATATTATTTGCTAGAACCCAAGGAGCAAAACTGGTATTTCAGGTTTTTCACTCTATTGAGACCAATGCTTTAAAATAGGGATTATTTTTTACACCTGTTTTGATTTTCAATTAATCTCTTACCAAATAAGACATATAACCCAAAAGAGGGTACTTTCAGAGTTTTAAAAGAACTGTCTTTGTGTACTTGATATATACAGGAGTAACTTAATGCACATGCACTGAATCTGCAAGCCCAGCCAGTTATAGTGTGAGAATATTCATGGCTCAGTACTCCAATATACATTAGATAAGTAATTCCAGAGACTCTTCATCACATCATTGAATTTTAAGCATTATCTTGCTTAGAAAAACTCAGCTAAGTCTAACTGACAGCTTGTTGCTGAAAAATGACCACTTCAAGGAAATGCTTAATTTATCTAGTATTGAAAGAACAACACCTCCCCTTCAGAAGCCAGATAACAGCAGATCATCAAATAATGCATTACAATCAATATATAAGGTGGAATGGAGTATCTTTATAAAGATGGTGATTGCTTTTATCACTTAGTGATGTTTGTTCCCCATGGTTTTTGAAATATAAATGATTTATATTAATTGATAATAATGTGGTTTAAACATTAGGTATAATTTGAATATTCACAATACCAAAGTGTTCAGGTTATTTAAAGTTTTTAATAAACAACAAGTTATTTGATATAAATACTGTACAAGAAGCAACAAACCTGTATTAATTTCAACTCTTTTTAGCTTAATATCATTCCTATTTATTGCACACCACACTAACAGATAATATATCCTCACAGTGGAAGCACTTGTATTTGCAAATTAATAGCTTACCTCATAAGTCATGTTAAACAGCCTTTTTATTGTTCTTTCACCTCTAGCATTCATTGGATTTGACATATGAATAAGTTTTAAGTAGTTTTTATAGTTCTATTGTTTGTTCATAGTTTTCTAAATTATAGTCAATCATTTCTTAACCAATTCGAACACAGTACATGGGTGAAAACACTCATGCACATCAACAGATACTCATGAATACACAGTAAAATACATTCTAAATATAGCTCAACAATAAAAACAATCCAGAAAATATCAGATCTCTAAGGGGGTGAATATTCTGATGTGCTGTGCTTTTAGTCACATTACCCAAACAGCCTGTGACTAAAATAAATTTGCCCTGTGCCTCTTCTAAGAAATGACAAATGGAGCGGTCCTTTTCTAATCAATTTGTGGAACTGCCAACATCAATAGTGCTCCTGCTTTCATCTCTGGGTAAACAAGAGCTAAAGTTGTCCACTTTTTTCTAAACTGCTGTAAAATGGACTTAAAACACAACATTGATACATGAGCTGTGATCTTCAGAAATGGTTGTGTTCAAAAGTTACAGGAGTCAATAACACTAAGCATCTCTTGCCTGCCACAATCTGAATACGGAAGTTGGAAGTCGTGCCTTGAATATCAGACTTGGGATCTTTGTGTTGGTCTTACTACAAAATGGGTCCTGAGACAGAGAGCTCTCTCCCTCCTCCATCCCTCCAGATACAACAGCCATGAGCACAGATTCAGGTCTTCATATACAAACACACCATACTGAGATTGTTGTTGACTACTTTCAGTTACCATCAGGATAGGCATTCTGCCACTGAAAGTCTTGAAGCTTCAGTTTAAAGATTTTGGGGGTTTGATGACTTCAGCCTGCAGTCTAGTACCACAATAACTCTCTAAATTAACAGGACAGGATGTTCTGACCACAGCTGTAACTTATTTTAGTGACTCAACAACAAAATGAGCATTCACTTTTAGCATAACCTGTTAGTGTATGCTAGTAGAACAGAGAAGCCATTTTTTACTCTGTAGAATCATGGGCAGATTTAGTTCAGAGTGTACAAATGGCTAACATCTGGTGGTACAAACAAACATTTGGTTAATTTCTATATTACAAAAAAATGTTACCAATGGCTCAATTGTGATTCCAATTCTTCTGAATTCGTGTAAAGCCCATGAAGATCTTCTTTCACATCTAAGTTGATTGAGTACACATTCTGTAACTGCTATGTTGAAATTAATCTCCTCTAATTCTATTGTCTTTCTTCCACTAAGGCAAGCATTTGCAACAACTTTATTTTTCTTTGGGAAAGACCTATGGTCTCTCTTTCACCTGAAAGTTTTTTCTGCATAATTTTGGATAATGATCTCCTTTTCAAAATGTGAATTTAAATTGTAAGAAAAGAAAGTAAATAGTATTTTAGTCCAATGAATTTTCCCACAGTTTCCTATTATTATTATTATCTGCAAAACAGAAGCTTATTCAGATGTGTTTTCATTTTTGTCTCAGAATTGTTAACATAGCTACAATAAATTGGGAAGGGAACTACAAAGGCAGTGTAATACATTTTCAAAAGATTTTGTAAACACCAGGTATCAGGAATAACTACCATAAAACTATGCATTCAATTCATGCACAAATTTTGGTCAACAGAATATGAAAATTTGATTATATTTGCTAACTAAGAGCATTTACCTTGCAATATGTGATGTTCCCTGCATCAGTTCCAGCCAAAGTAACTAATCTAAGACACTGGATATGCTTGTGGCTTAGTTCCAGTTGCCTGCTGGAATGACCGAATTGGAAAGGACTGTCCAGAAATTAGAGTGTGTATGTAAATCACAGACTTTCTGTCTGACCTTGGACTGAACATGTAGGCTGAGATTCTGCCCCTCAGAATTCTGTCAAAGACCTTGCACCTATTACTGTCTACCGCTAGCTAGTTTTCACAGAATCACAGAATCAATTTGGTTGGAAGAGACCTCTGGGATCATCAAGTCCAACCTTTGCCCTAACACTTTCATGTCAGCTAGACCATGGCACTAAGCGCCACATTCAGTCTTAAACACCCCCAGGGATGGTGACTCCACCATCTCCCTGGACAGCCCATTCCAATACCTAATGACCCTTTCTGTGACGAAATGCCTCCTCATTTCTAGCCTGAACTTCCCCTGGTGCAGTTTCAGACTATGCCATCTTGAAGGTGTAGTTTTAAAGGCATATTGTTAATCTGAGCTAAGTGATTTTTGGCTTTAACCTCCTTGTACCTTATTTTAGAAGCTGAAAATAATGTCATTACGGAATCTTATAGGTTGTTGTGAGGGGAGATATGAAAGATGGTAACATGCTTGAATATCTGGATTGAGGAACATAAAATAATCTAAGACCAATGGGAAGACCATGTGAATTTCAATCTCGAATCTTCTAAAATCATGTACTACAAGATATGCCGGGAAACTAAAAATATAGTGCTAATTCCACATCTCTAATCATGTCATGATTTCCAGGTGTAAGGGAAACGCAAGGTGTTTTAGCACATCACTTTCATTAACCCCTATGTCACAAGAGCTTGTTTTCTCATACAGCGTCACAGTAGAAAAAGAGAATAAAAGGGATAATGAAGGTAGGAGGGCTTAAACCACAGCAGGGTGGGGCAGTGCTGTTGTGTCCAGAATATGGCAGACAGCCCTAAACCCAGGTTCCAGGCCTGGAGATGGTGGTCTGCACCAGGGACAGCCTGTTACCCCGGGTTGCAGCTGCCTTGCATTTCAAGAGGCAGAGTTCTTTGGGAGCAGGCGGCCTGTTCCTTTCTATAATCTACAAGGAAAGATCCTGTCCCCATATTCACATAAAGGCTTTCTCAACCTCTGGATGTCTCAGCAGGGATCAGGAAAGATAGCTGGATGTTTGATCAAAATCTTAATTGGAACATAAAGCTAAACTGATTTGCAGTTCTCATCTCCTTCTCTGCACTTCCTTCTTTGCAAATGATAATTGCTGAAGTGGCATTTGATAAGAGGATTCTGCCTGTGACATTCAGACATACTGGCATTTAATAGAGGACTAAAGATACACTAAAGCAACACAGCATCTCCCTAGAACAGTACAATCTGGTCATTTTATTATTTATCCTTCACTAGGTGCAGTGGAATAAAAATAACCCTAATCTGAGGGGGAAAAAAATTTATTGTTTATGAAGATCTCATTGTCTCCTCTTGAACTCTTTCTTCCTGACAAGCACTTAGTATGTCCCAGCAACTGTATTAATCAAGGTTTTTTTCAAGTCTGGGTACCATATGACAAAGCCGTTATGACAGAATAGGGAGGGTAATATGAGACACGCAGTCCAACAGGTCATGGTAGTTTTCAGGACCCTAAGGGTTGTGTCATTATATCACATATTTGAAAGACAGGTAATAGGCAATCTCAACAGGAATACAGTAAATGGGTGAATCAGCATCACAGATGCCTGAACCCAAGACCCTTTGGGAAAAAATGCACCATTGAATTTCTTTCTAGAGCTCCTTATCATCTTATTTTCCCACAGATGGACATAGAGGATGATGAATTAACACTTCAATCTCCTGGAAAGCCCATGGCATTCATTTTAAAATACTGATTCCATGAACTGTACACTAATGATGTGGCAAAAGTGAGCTCTATAAAACAGCTCCTCATTAAGATTGGAAAGGAAAAACAAACAAACAAAAAGCAAGGCAGTTTTACTTAAAAAGGCTATCCCCACTTAATTTTAATTCAGAATTAAAGTAAAAAAGATAGACAAGAGCCCATTTGCATTTCTGCATTATCCATATTTTCTAAAACAGTAAGAGAATTAATTTAACGATATCTGAAGATCAAGTTTGGACCACTTAAGGCAGTGGGATTCAAAAAGAAAACAAAACCAAAAAACTACCACTGCATAGTACAAAGACCTGCAGTAGCTTTTAAATTCTGTTCAAGTACATCCTTCTCAGCTCAGCTATGCTAGGTTTCAGAATCTAGTGCTGTCATTTTAAGAAGGAATAAATTATATTCTTAGTCCTCACTATGAATCATCACTTTGCATTTAAAAAAAAAAAAAAAAAAAGGGAAAAAAACCCAACAGAGAATTTAAAGCACAGAGAGAAAGGAGGGCATGGGGACAGCGAGGAGGATGCTTGAAACATCCCAAAGAATCTTTGATCTTTACTGTGAATTGATTCTGTGATTTTTGAATCACAAAAGAACATTAAAATATCTTTTTTATTCACTTCAATGGACTTGGATCAGACCCTGAAAGCCTTGCCAGATATTTAATACTCTACAATGCATCTAGCAAAACTTTTGAGTGATATTACTGTTTTGACCTTTATTCCTTTTTCTCAGCTGAAATAAAAGCAGATCCCTGTCTATATTGTTAAATATTATAAATACAAACAGAAAGACATACATTTATTGTAATTTTTATTTTTTTTTTAAAAGCAACCTTTGTTTTCAAGCCAAAGATCTGTGGGTTGGTACTCAGCACATTCTGAATAAAGTTAGATCCTCCCACCTTGAGAAGATTCCAAGTCAGGCAGGCAAAATTTTTTGCCTATCATTTTTAGCATCTTGTTTCTTGATACTGAAAAATATACACACAGTCTGCTACATAACTTGGAAATTAGGTTAAATTTAGGATGAAAAAAATATTTTTTTTCTTTACCATGGGAATTATTAGTAAGAGGTACTTATAAACTAGAAAACTGTTTTCTTAATTGTACATTACTAAATGCAACTTAATTGTAAAGCAGTAAGAGGCTTGCCATAGTATTTTAATGAAAATATAAACCTTAGCAGCTCATTTGAAGCATTTACATTTTGTTATGGTAAAATAAAATGGAAAACGTCATTTCTTGCTCCCCAGAGTTTTTGTACTTCTAACTGTGGCATGCTCAGCTAACTTCTTTATAGTTCTGTTGATAATACTGCATCCATAGTTTTGTTCCTTGGCTCTTTTCTTGTGAAATGTTGGAGGAGTCAAAGTATTTTAATACTTTTTAAAATTAACACTTACTATACCCTCATTCATTGTGCCCAAATGTAGTACCAGTTCTGCATATTAGTGCAAATTAATACTGGAACATATTTCACAGGGCTGCAGAGATAGGATGCTATATCAGCTCAGATAACAGATAAGTATGCTGGACACATTATTCACAAGGGGAAACAGAAAAGGGACAATATATGGAAACACTTCTCACAGATTTCTGCGAACTTCTGCCAGTCTCAAAGATTTGATGAGAAGGAAGAATCTGTTCTAAACCAGAAGATTAGAATGTGGAAAATAATGAAATCTGAAGAAGT